>NC_064769.1:26480670-26648170 GCF_011397635.1 Epinephelus fuscoguttatus
AAATACCAGAGAGTTTGGTTTGATTTTCGTTTGGACGTACAGCTCAGTTAAGTCTCAAGTCATTTCCAATAAATGTTGTCTTCAAGGCTGTTATAGCTCATTATGGCTGTGGTCGTTTTCATGGGAGATGTAGTGTCTGAAATGTTCCCAGTTGGGAAGGTGTAAATCTGTTTGATTTACGCAGTTGAGTTTGGCTGGAAAAGAGTCTTCAGGGTATCTCCAGTGAATATGAAGGTTAGAAAACCACCAGAGTGTCTGTTTCATCTTGTGTAGAAACAAAATGTTTTTAATATCACCACTCACACAGAGCTCTTTTTATTGTATTTATTTATCTTTTACCATTATTGTGATTTATCTATTGTGTTTCATTGGGTCTTTATACAAAGCCGAGGCCCATATGTCGACTTCTGATGATAATTTTCATTCAAAACGATATGAATATAGACAATTACGTTTTTAATTTTCAGGAACATTTCAGTAAACAGGAAATGTTTGAGTGAGTGTGTCGGATTTGAAGAATTAGAAAAATACCTAAACAGGTCTGATGACTGTCAGAGCCTCTTCTGATCACCACACGCTGTGATGTGTGTGTGTTGTTGGGGGGATGGGGAAGGCCTACGGTTAATTATAGACTTTGGTTGGGGACCAGATGAGAACAGTGGGGCTATAGAGCTCTCACAGGTGCACACACACACACACACTTGATGTTCTCGCAGCATGACCACTGTCCTCATTTCTGTCAATCAGAGACCATTTATCACCATCATCGTGTGTGTGTGTGAATGTGTGTGTGTTTGTGAAGGTTGTCAACATGCTTTCACGTTACCTTGCATACACAACATCATGGTGGAAAAAAGAACAGTCTTCATGGTGAATATCTGTTGCAGGTAACACCATCTCTCAAACAGTTAAATGACATTTTCCAGCAGCCAGTGTGCAGTTGATTGCAGAGTGATATTTGTCTTAGTGATTGGCTTCACAGAAACCCAAAGAGTCTTTTGTTTTTGGTCTGAATTTCTTGTCAGTGAAGAGAAGCTCATTGCTTGTGTATCCAGTCACCTAGTATATTAAGTGTCACACAATTCAAATGAACTCTGGTGCCCTTGCCTGTTTGGTTTAGTTCGTTGTGGCTGTCTGAAAGCTCTGGTGCAGACCAAAGAAACTGGCTGAGACTGCTTCAAAAGATGGGCTTCAGTTTCTGTAGGACTTTCTGATTAATTGTGACATGAAAGTTATACCAAACAGTTACAGGATTTTGTGTAGGATCGATATGTGATTTTAGCAGGATTTTCAAGGATAAACTACTGTTGGTTTCATCTCTTGGTGATTGGAACTATCAAGGAAGTTATCTATGATATTTTGCAATATCATGTGGTAACCACAGTAAACACCTTATGTGCGTCATCAGGTGAATGAGAAAGTGAGAATTTTGGCATTGTTTTGGCAGTTTATCACTAAAAAGGGAATAATCGTGGAGGTAAACACAACTAGAATAATTGCATTGAAAGAACTTGTGATAATTACAGACGTAATTATGTTGCGTTTTTATGTTTCAATAGATTATGTGTCACAGTGGTTTGGTCCACTGCCCAACATCCCTCGAGGGAAAAGGAAGTGAGACGGCACCTGGACACGGACAAGAGATGTGTGTGACCCATGACCAGATTATCAAAGATTAAAGAATGCAGTGCAGTTAGGATACAGTTATTTTATACACCAAAGGTATATTACGCAGTCCTGTCAATGCCCATTAAGTTAACCCACATTGGCCCTGTTCATTTAAGTCAGCCGACACTCTCATTGTCAATGTTAGTAGAGACTCTTTTCCCTTCTTCTCTCTGTGTCTCTCTTCCTTTCTTGCTTTTCATCTGGGAGAGAGGAATATGTTTGATATTATAAAATGAATTCCAAAACATTCAAATTGTAGGGTGCTTTCACACCTGCCCTGTTTGGTTTGGTTAAATCGAACCCAAGTTTCTTTGCCTCATAAGTGCAGTTTGTTTGGGCAGGTATGAACACAGCAATCCCACTCGGGTGCACACCAAAACAACCGTGCCGAGACCTTCTTGAAGAGGTGGTCTCAGTCCGGTTACAAACGAACTCTGGTGCGGTTCGTTTGTGGTGAGAACATGTTCTGACCTTGATCTGAACCAACTGCAGTCACATGACACATTGTTTGGGTTAAACATGAGCATGTTACAGTCCTGGAGGATTATTAATGTGCACCTCCTCCTGTACTGCCTTAATATGCACATTCAGCACATCCAATGCATCAAAACATTGTTTTCTAGTTGGAGCCGCGCCTCGTTTTCAAACTGTATGGTTTGACTAAAATGAACAATGACAGCAATATAGTCCACGATGAGCAGCGCTAAAATCAACCTGCGTAGTTGTCCCTCCATTGTGACATTAGAAAGTGTCACATTTATCTTGCAAGTGTACTCTTCTTCAACGTTTGGTTTACTTCCTGGAATTTTCCTGCATGGCAATTCTGACCAACCAAAAGCAGCTTTCTCACACAAGGCATTTGATCTGGTCCACTTGTAAATGCTGCCGTGAGAACACAAACCAACTCTAGGCAATTATACAACTTTGGAGCAAAATTAGTCCCTGATTCAGACCAAAGCAAGACAACTCTAGGTCTGAAAGCACCCGTAGCGATTGATGTCTGTAAATCTCGGAAACTCGCTTTTATTTAATTTTATGTACAAGTTGTCGTGAACTAAAGTAATGTTTATTTCAACTGTCTCTCCTCTCCTGTGCTCCGGTACATGCACATAAATTATGTTTTAGAATAGTGCCACACAGTTTATGAATGATTGGACATTTGATCTTTTCTTATTTTTTGGCATTAAAAAAGTTGTAAGTTTGTAAAAATAATAAGGGAAACACAGAGCTATGATCAAATCACACATCCTATTGTACAATATGCCTGCAGGTGTTGAAGGAAGAAGTCTGACAGGACACTTGAAACATTTTTTCTGAAACACCATAATGTTTTTGTCCGTACTAAAATCTGCATCATGAGGAATCTAATAGAACAGTAATAGTTACAATACCTTTGGCATCACCTTTGGTGTCCCCTTCCCCTCAGGAGAAAATGTTATGTTTATTCTCCTCGACCAACAGTGAGATGAGATATCTGCCTTTGCACTGTACCAGCAGAATAACAAATACAATTCCTGATTTTTTTTTTGTCTTCATAGACAAGCTTCACTGAACACACACACACACACACACACACACACACACACACGCACAAACATCTCTTTTATAATAATACAAAGAGCGGCTCAATGGTCATACTCAGTTACAGGCCTGTTTTTGTCCTCAGTGATCACACGCACTCACTCTCACACACACACACACTCACACACACACACACACACACACAGAGGGTAACTGTATTAATAGGAGTCTGTTTTGTGTCAAGCAGGTCTTAATAGGATCAGTGTGAGAGACATGGAGCTGTCTGTCAGTCTAAGTTCATTAACTGATGATAGATGACCTGCACTGTGCACGTGTGTGTGTACGTGTGTGTGTGAGAGAGTGTGTGTGTGCTTGAGAGAGAGAGGGAGAGAGAGATGTGTGTATGTGTGCTTTCAAGAGTGTGTTTTCCTGCTTGTGTGTAAATTCTCTCTCTGCTGTAATTTATAGCCCTCAATCGGAGGCCTTATCAGGTGCAGGACACATGGACGCCTCCTTCTCTCCTCCTTCTCTCCTCCTCCTCCACGTCTTTTAACTCCTGCACACCAAGATGTATTTCTCCCTCCTCCTCCTCTTCCTCTCCTCCCTCTCTTTCAATCTCTCTCCTCCTCTTACTTTTCAGTACTGAAGGATGCTTCCTTTAATTGCTGCCCTCCTCATCCTCTTTCTCCCCACCTTCACTTCCACTCCTCTTGCATCTGGACCAGCCATCATTAAACTCCCTTGCTCGACTTTTATTTCATTTTCCTCCCCTCTCTTCTCCTCTCCTGTTTTTAGACAGACGTTATTTGCAGGACAAAAACATATGTGTTGCCAAAGTGTTGTAAAGAGTACAGTATGTGTAAATGTAACACATCCAGAGTATGATAAAATACAAACCCACCAAAATGTATTTTTATTTTGAATATTCAAATTATATTAGAACATATTGATCAGCTTAAGGGGCTCTATTTCTCAAAATGCCAGTGATTTTAGAACCAATTCATTCATTTCTTGAGTAATTTTTTTTTTTGGTTTTTGAATGGTTTTTAATATCAGGCTGATCATGACATTTGTTCCCTAAATCTATCTAACCAGGTCTGTGTTCCCTAAACCAAATAAATCTAGGGTGTTTTTCCAGAATCCCCTATTCAAGTGCCTGTTTCCTAAATCCCACTGATCAAGTGTATGTTCACTTAAGCTTACTAATCAAGTGTATGTTCCCTAAAGCTAACTGATCAAGTGTATGTTCCCTCAAGCTTACTGACCAAGTGTATTTCCCTAAAGCGAACTGATCAAGTAGGTGTTCCCTAAAGCTAGCCGATCAAGTGGATGTTCCTAAAGCTAATTGATCAAGTGGATGTTCCCTAAAGCTAGCTGATCAAGTGCATGCTCCCTAAAGCTAATTGATCAAGTGTATGCTCCCTAAAGCTAGTGGATCAAGTGCATGCTCCCTGAAGCTAACTGATCAAGTGGATGTTCCCTAAAGCTAGCTGATCAAGTGGATGTCCCTAAAGCTAACTGATCAAGTGTATGCTCCCTAAAGCTAGCTGACCAAGTGCATGCTCCCTGAAGCTAACTGATCAAATGTATGTTCCCTTAAGCCAACTGATCAAGTGTATGTTCTCTAAAGCTAACTAATCAAGTGGATGTTCCCTTAAGATAGATGATCAAGTGTATGCTCCCTAAAGCTAGCTGATCAAGTGGATGTTCCTAAAGCTACCTGATCAAATGTTCCTAAAGCTAACTGATCAAGTGGATGTTTCATGAATTTAATTGATCAACTGTCTGCAGCCTTAATACGTCTGGTCATCTACATTCATCTGACTAAGTGTTTAATCCCTGAATCCACGTAATCTTATGTGTGTTCCCTAGATTTTAAAATTACTTATCAAGTGTGCCGTTCAAGTGTGTGTTCCCTAAACTCAGGTGTTCATCAGCTGATTCTTTTGAACTGGTTATTAGATTTCTCTTCTATCAGCCCAAATGACTGTGAGGTATGCGTTACTGCTGTTTAAATATATGTTTCTGAAATCCAATTTACCATCAAATGTTTTTGCGTAATCTTCATTAATCCTGCTAAAATTATGTTCTGTACATTCTATTATATTATATTATTGTCTACAAATATGCAGCCCAAAGCTAGTGTTGATGAACGACTTTTGGTTTGACTCCAAAAGGCTTTTTGTAACTGAACCAGTTTATTTCTATTGTACTAACATCAACACACACACACACACACACACACACTCAAACACAGATAAGCTGACATTCCAAATGACTCGACAATGAATGTAAGCTGCTCACTATACACACACTGACACAATGGAGAGCCTATTGAGGAGAGATTTGAGCACTACAATACATGAGACGACTGCGAGCATGTGTGTGTGTGTGTGTGTGTGTGTGTGTGTGTGAGTGTGTGCTGTAAGCAAGAGCTGTGTTTGCACATTTCAGTCAACCTGGATGAACTGATCTACCTGTCATGTACAAAACACATCCCTTCCTGTCTTTCTCTGTTGATGGCAGTGTGTGTTTGGACTTTTGTGCGTCCAGTTTACCTTTATGATTTGGTAGGTTGGTCATTGACCACTCACAGACAACAGCACTGGTATATTTTTATCTATTAAGCAATATTGGGCAAACTTACAGCTTACCTTTGCACCTTTCTGTGTGTCAGCTCTGGTAGTGATCAGCTATGCTCCTCCAAGTGGTTGCTTTATAATGCACCGTAGGTTTTAATTGATCTGGGGAAAACTGGGGCATCATAAAGATTGTGGTGACGGAGACATGTGCTTGTTTTCCATAAGAGGCCACTGTGTTTGAATAGTTGTTTCATAGTGGATTTTTGTGTTATATGTTGTATTGGTTGCATTTTGAATGTGTTCTGATTGGCTGCTACCTTGCCCAGGTCTCTCTTGTAAAAGGGATTTTCCATCTCAATGGCACTTCCTGGTTAAATAAATCGTCATATGGCTCGTACAAAAAGGATTCATATGGCTCTTTTCTTATCAGCCACCACTGTCATTAATGAAAGTTTTGAAAACTAAAACCACTTTGTTCTGGTCAAGAAAAGATTGTGGTCATTGTTGGTAGTAGATGTCAACCCAACTGCCAGAATAGATGTTGGTATTTGTGCTAACCACTAGTACTTTAGATTTGTCTGTTATTATGTAGCAGAAACTTTACGTTTCGACAGCGTTGTGGTTAAATGTGTGGTTAGGTTTAGGCACAAAAACCATATGATTATGGCTAGAAAAAGAACGTGTTTTGGCTCAGAATACCTGGTTTTGATGGCACAAACCTTTCTGGAAATGCAGCACTGTCTCTAGAAAGAATAATCGCATTTTGTACCACTTTCCCAGCAGGAAACGCAACAATGTCTTGGTAAAAGCAGCAGCTTTTCTTGGTGCTATTTCCAATAGGCTGCTAAAAAGCAACCAAGTTTAGTGCCCAAAAAGCTGCTGGAGAAACTGAAATGACTTGCTAAATCACGATTGATTTTGTTGTTTGTAGGTCTGGTGACACACCATCCATCATCCAGTCCACCTCCCAATGACAAAGTCAACGTATACACTACATCACTTTTGAAATGTTGATATCATGGGTGTAAAACATGCAAATGTAACAAATTGGTGGTTTGCAGAAATGTATAGTGCCCACATTTTCTTCTGGCAAATGGATTGGAGATGTAGGAGGATGTGATTTGCTGGATCCTGTGTCAAAGTCACACATTTTGTAATTTGTCCTTCCAGATCTTTACTCTTGTTGTAAGAGCACTGAACTGTATTACTGTGTTTATTAAGCTTAGGTTGGTTGTGGTTAAATATGCCAGTCAATTTACCATTATGGTCCTGACTGAAATATCTTAACAACTATTGACATGCAGTTGAATACTGACATTCATTGTCCCCCAAGGATGAAGCCTACTGACGTTCGTGATCCCCTGAGTTGTCCTCTAGCGCCACCATGAGGTTAACACCTGTGCGTTTTAGTGAAATGTCTGTATTAGAGGGATTGCCGTTCATTTTGTAAAGACATTCATGTCCCCCTCAGAATTAATTGTAATAACTTCAGTGATCCCCTGACTTTCCATCCAGTACCATTACCAGGTGACCCGTGACCTCTCAGGCATCAGGCTGACCTTCGACAGATATGACATGATGGATGCAGTGTAATGAGAGGGGAGGATTATTTGTTGGCAGAAGGCTTAAAGGACCATTACATTAAACAAAGACACATTAAAGGCTCCACAATCATAATCAATAATGTTTAATGACATGGAGAGTGGAGAGAGAATGATCTACTCTGCAGTAGTTGATTATAGACACTGCACAGTAATATTGTATGTAGTGTTAAGTGTTGGAAGTGATGTAATGAAAGTGGTGATCGCTCACATGATTGTTTGAGTGATTAAAATGTGGATCTGAGGACTAAATATGTTTACTTCAGCAGCCTCTCAGTAAGCGTTATATGATAAATAAAAAACTGATTTGAAACATCAAGTACAATAATTGCAAGATGGATTTTTGTATTCCCTCCTTTTGTTAAAAGGGAGAATTTTTAACTTTCATTTTTTAGTGTTGATGATGACAGTACTGTATCTTCATACTTCTTCATCCTTGAAGTATAAACTTCTTGCATTACATAAACGAACTGAATTTTCAGGATCTCTTATTTTCCCAAACTGTATTGCAAAAAATTACTTTCTTTCTTACTTTGGATTATTACGTCTCAGTTCTACTTTCCTAAACTTTATAGCTATGTGTTTCTTGTTATTTAAATTTCTCTCTTTTTCTCTTCTTGCAGATATGGAGGAGAGAACGGGCGCAGGGTCATGGGCGAGTGGAAGTCGTTCTTCCAAGGTAGATAACAACAACTCTACTATTATGTTTTCTTTACCGTAATTACTGTTAAATGCAATTGCTTTTAGCATTTTTAATGTTACTATTATTGCCAATACTACCATTAGAACTGCTACTACATGCTGAGTAGTAGTCAGCTTAGTGTCGGCTCTATGCCGAGTCTACGCCATTGTGAGCATTTATACTTGCTATGATGCGGTGGTGTGTCTGTGTCACTCTGCAGTTACACCTCCAAAACACTAGTCAGCGGCTTGGTTTCTGTGCTGTTAAGTTTAGTTGATTCTATTGTCTTTAAATTATAGTAAGTAAAAGCTTTTTTTCCACTGAGGGAAATGGTTTCAGCTTACAAAAATAGACAGGAGGTCTGCGTCAGCACAACGTGTAGTTACATATGTGGGGAGGTACATGTCAGGCTACGGCGTTGATTCAAAGTAGAAGTATAAATCTTGCTTTATGTGCTGGTTCACTCACAACCAGCAAGTCCTGTGGGTTGACCAGCAAGTTGATCGGTAAGCTTACGAAAAATATCAGGGGTTTGGGTTGGCGGATCAGAAAATGACAAAACAAGCGTGCAGTAGTCCACCTTCCACTGTCTCTTCCCCTCTCTCTTTCACACTCCCTCTTAACATTCACACACACACACACACACACACACACACACACACACACACACACACACACACACACACACATCAGTCCTTGTCTCTGTCCTCAACCAGCTCCAAAAATCTGCCTACCATCTGAAGTAAAGACTTTAAAATTGCCCAGAAATACTTAATTAATGTGTCAATATTGTGGAAAATACTCTTATTTGTCTTCTTGCTGAGGGTTAGATGAGAAAATAGATACAGCTATCACTGTAAGCCTTACTCTGTCCAAAGGTAAAAAGATCTTAACAGAACCTTTAAAGCTCACTGATAACATATTATATTTCATTATATCTTATGTACTGGAGGCTGGCTGTCCCCCCTGCTTTCAGTTTTTATGCTAAACTAAATTGACTGCCCGCTGTCTGTATCTTCATTTAGTGCTCAGATATGAGGGGGATGTCAGTCTTCTCATCTCTTGGCAACAAAGCAAGTAAACATATTTCCCAGAATTTTGGATTTTCTGTATTACAAGACACAGACGAGGCCGTGTCTTACTACTGTTAGTACTAATATCACCGCAGATAGTACTACTCCTGATATGCTGTTGCCTGTACCGTTGAAATTATTATTATAATAACTTCTGCTGCTGCTAACAGTCATGAAAAGTACATATAATAAAAAAATATAAATGTTGTCTGTCTCTTTCCAGAGTTATGCAGATGGGTCACAGTACATGGCGTCACATGACAGCCTCTCACCTCCGTACACCAACTCCAGCAGGCTAACAGGTACATCACAGACTGTATGTGTGTGTGTATGTGTGTGTATGGGTGTTGCATTATTTTACAAAAAAAAGTTTGGATTCACTGCTTTGCTGGGTTTTGATCTGATGGTGTGTGTGTGTGTGTGTGTGTGAGAGAGTGTGTGTGTGTGCAGAGAATTAGTGAAACACTATCGTACACTGGAGGAGACAGGTCATCTGGCATGCAATTTCTCTCTCTCCCTCGGCCCGCTGTGTGGAAAACGCTAGGCAGTGTGTGCTCATTTACCCATGATGCTCTCTGCCTCTGGCTCTCTCCGATGTGGCGCCAGTTGTGAGCAAATGGCCACTGACACAGATAATCTGCCTCTCTCTCTCTCACACACACACACACACACACACACACACACATGCTCACAGCTTAATTACCTTTGACTGGATGCATCAAATATGGAAGACGTCAGCTCTCAGCTCTCTGGCTCTACCTGCTCTCTTCCTGTCATTTGTTGGTTTTTCACTCTTTCTCTTGTGAAACACATGATCTTGAACCCTTCATTCTGAAGCCACAAGAGTAAACGCAGTTTTCAAGTATTTGTTGGGGGGATTGTGTGGTATTTTAGATGTGTGTTTTGAGAGAGATGTAAAGACTGCTACCAGCCAGTAATGGGACCATAGTTGTGGATACAGTCTAAGGCTAAAAGTTTGTGGACACCTTGACAAGAACAAACACATTTTCACTTTTGTGTGTTTTAAGGTTTATTTTCAAGGTTTAGGCAACAGAAGTACGTGGTTAAGGTTAAAAAAAAAATGAAGACCTAAGTTTGTTTGGTTAGCATTGTCACCTCACAGCAAGAGGGTTTCCATTCGAGCCCCAGGGTGGTGGAGTCCTTCTGTGCGGAATTTGCATGTTACAGAAAATGAATGCACAAAGTCCCGTTTCAAAGTATACCATGGTAACAAAAAAAAAAAAAAAAATAGTTTTAAGGTTTACTTTCAAGGTTTGGGCAACAGAAGTAGATGGTTAGGGTTAAAAAAACCCAAGATGGTTTGGCTTAAAGTATGTCTGTTACTAATGTAATGTAACTTCGTATTATGCTACACACTGCATTATTTTTAACGTAACTCGATTGACTTTTAGTTTTGCATGGGACACAAACAGCGTACTCATGGGTCAAAGTCCTGTGCTTGTTGGGCCCATCCACCTCCTCTTCCATCCACCCTATGCATACTTCCTTGCTATTCATACTATAGCAGTTGTTCAGAGCATCAAAAAATGCCCCAGCCCAGCGCCTCTCATACTGCTGCTAAAGTGTACCGGCTGCTAAAAAACCTTAACTCTTCAGGGAAGGCTTTGTAAAGATGAGCAAAGTGTCTCCACTTCCTCCCTTGGTACAAAAATGACGCCAGTATATCCTGGATACAACCATTGCAATCTTATGCCAGTGATGTCATTTAGAACTAGAATCTGCATAGCAATCTCTGCAGTGTGGAGTTACAGCCCATACACCTGTCCGTCCAACTGCAAGCACACTGATTGACACATACAGCTGTCAATCATGACGTTGACCCCCTTTCTTTATAGCATCAAATATCTAATCAAAACTAAGCTCATCAGAAAAATGAACACTTGAACATACATTAGACTGATATGAACTGTGAAAATGACAGAAACCATCTTTGGGAAAAATTTATTTGATGCATACTTTGATTTATTACTTTGGCCCAGGTCCCATCGGCTAACATGGAGGGACCTATACTGCAACCAGCCACCAGGGGGCGATAGAAATTTTTAAACTTCACTTTCGGCAAGATGTCATGTCGTCCTTTCATTAATTAAAAAAAAAAAACATTTCTAGACTGAAAGACTGAAACAGGGAAAAAGGCACAGTCTATAAGATTTTTTTGGTTGTATTTCCAAAACTTTGGGTTTTAGAAGAAAGTTTTCATTTGTGCTAACACATGTTAAGTGAGTTTCTCTTTGAAAAGTACCTTGTTCTAACTCGGATCAGCTGAAACAACTTCAAACAAAGTAAAACAAACAAAAAAAATCTAATCTTAGAAATGTAGCTAATTCTTGTGACAGTCTACTTACTTGTGAATCCACACTGCGGATTATGAAATAAATAAATACAATAAAACAAAAGAAAAGAAATGCAAAACTTCAGATTTGTGCCTCTCTGCTGGAATGATCCATAGTATGTGCGATGTGTTGTGACAGTGTTGTGATTATGGTATGTAGCTGCAGAGGCAGAGAGGGAAGAGGCGACGCAGAGTCAGAAATGGAAATATTGTATTCTTCATCTGGCACACGGGAGCCGCAATTTACTTTGATAATGATAACACTAAGAGACAGAGACAGCCAGGGATATGGAACACACACACGCACATCCTCTTCACTTTCTACCTGTGACTGTTCTGATCTGGGTAAATCACATTGTCTCCTATGTCTGTTGGCTTTTCCTCTTTTCTTGAGCGCCCTGATGGAAAATGTAGCGTTTGGGTATCAGTGCTAAAACCACAGAGCTTTCATTGATATCAGTGATGGTTTGTTCTAAGTGCCAGAGAGTGACCCAACTTGACTACTTTCTACAAACGTTGGCCACACAAATGGGTGAGGAGAAAATATTCATTAAGTTTTTACTTGATGCACAGACTTGACTTTCACCAGTGTTGACAGCCTGAGGCAGTTGAGATAAAGAACATTATGAAAAAAAGATGTTACCCTCTCAAACCAGACAAAAATTACTTAGACAGGTTGGTTGAGTCACTTAGGAGGCTGTTGATAGGTGGGTACTATGTCGTGGCTTAAAGGTTGAAATGGATTTTCAATAAGTTGTAGTAGTTGCTAAAGCATTATTGGTCATTATGGTGTTGCTAAATGGTTGGTTGGTTGGGCTGGGTAAATATGCTACCAGTACCAATACCAAAACCCTTAATGCACTGACACACCAAGCTGGGGGTCAGCCACTGGTTAATGTCAGGTCATTGGGCACTTTAGTTTTTGCGGTGTGTCCTACACTATTGGCCCTCGATGGCTTTTTTTCCAGGTGATTCAGCATGTTAAATTAGTGTTGGGGATGTTGGTGGATAAAATCACTCTGATTAGCAGTTCAGCTCAATGCAACAGAAGAGAAATGGAAGTGAGGAAAGTAAACAATTGGCTGAAGTCATGAGGGTGTGAGATTGAAACAAACTTGTTATATAAGGTAAGATTATCTTAAAGCCATTGATCTCTTTTGCTGAAACCGTCATTTTTGTTATTGTTCACTTGTGCAGGGTGAATATGGTTTTTCGGTTGTTCTTTGATGTTGGCTTAGTGTGTTTGGGCTTTTAAAGCGATACCAATACCAATACAGTATTTCATTTGATACCTTTTTATGCTACTTCATTCGATACCCGCCATGTGAATGGAAGCATTCAGTTGCCCTGTTTTTGTTTTAATTAATGTACATTTGTTGGTTTATAGAGTCTTTTACTATTTAACTAATCCGTGACTTATTTGTGCAAAAAAAACTACAGAACATAGTAAATCACTGTGCAGTGTATACTGGGATCTACTTTCGCCGGATGAATTATATCATAGCCTACTGTGATGTTTGGTTTAGATATCAGTGTAATGTGCTGATATAAAGCAAGTAGGTCTACATGCTACATGCAGTTATGAGTGTTTCTTTGCAACAAGAGTCACAGTCAGTCCCTCAGTCTTCTCTTTGAGGCATGCGTGATCATGAGTTTTTAAAGTTTTAAACAACGACTCAAAACATATCTTTTTATTATGTAGCCTATATCTACCAGCTATCTGTTTTAATATTTTATTATGTATTTTTTAATTATTTGGTCAATTAATGGATTGATATATTAATTAATTTATCCTTCTCATTTCTCCTTGAATGAGTGTTGTATAATTGTATGGCTTTAATTTTTGTCTCTGCCACTGAATTGTAAAACACTTTGTGCTGCATATTGTGCATGAAAGGTGCTCCATAAATAAGGTTAATTCATTCATACATTCATTCATTATTTATATTTTGCCTTTAGGAGATGCACCAAATTCAGGTGAAGAAGATTATTTTTTGTCTTTTTTTTTATGCAAACATTTGTTCTCTTATCAGTAATTTAGCATAACATGGAGGTGAAATCAGTACTCCATTTATTTAAATGTAAAAGTGCGATAGAAATATTTTGTCCGTTGTAATTGTGAAAAATAATTGTGGTCTAAACATTCATCGGAATAATCGTGATTGTCATTTTGGCTATAATCCTGCAGCCATACACTGATAACAACAAAAACAAAAGTCTCTATTGCTGATTAAAAAGCTAGTGCATCAAAGTCGATGTTTCATCAGAGTTTAAGTTAAAAGACTGTTAAAAGAGGAAAGTATTCATTGCATAGTTTTAGTAATAAGTCACCAAAGCAAACAGCCTTTATACTGTGATCTAAGCACCTAGGACACGTTCCCTTAACATCTGAGCAGGAAGCATCAGTCTGGACATCATATAGTTCTTTCAAGCTGTTTCAAGCATAAGAATATTTTTCTTCTGTAATTAAAGGTAGTCCAATTATTTTCAGGTGTGAGACTTTGTATTCATTCTCACCTGAGGTGAACTCAAACTGAAAGAAGAAAGAAACACAGCAGAGTTTAATGAACCCAACCTGAACATGTTGAGTGTGAAGGCAGCCTCTCACTCTCTCCCCCTCTCTAACCTTGTCTGTCTTTCTTAACCCCCCCACTATCAGATTAGAGTGATGTTATGCTCTAGATAATCAGCGAAGGGATTAGTGTCATCTCAGCGACCCCACTAGATTAATCTGCCGACACACACACACACACACACACACACACACACACACACACACACAGAAAAGCAATCAGAAGATGTGTGTGTGTTTTATGCATAGATGTGTGTAAATGTGGACTTGCACTTACATATATGTTTATATAAGTACATCTGCAGTTGTGTGATGCATTAATGTGTGTTTTTGTGTGTGTCTTCGTGTGTGTGTTTTAATGATTATTGGGTCTGTCTGTGAATTTGTGAAGCCAGTGTGTGTGTGTGTGTGTGTGTGTGTGTGTTTCTGTGCAAGTTGGCAGGTTACTGTGTCAGTGTCTGAGTGTGTGATGTAAGCTTCTTTATGAATGCGGTCTTCATGTGGTTAGATGTAGGGGTGTGTGTGTGTGTGTTCTTTGTGTAAAAGAGTGTGTTCTTGTGTGTTACAATGTTGAGGTATTATGTGATTCGAGCTTTCATGTATGTGTATATGTGGTTGTACAGTATGTGTGTGTGTGTGTGTGTGTGTGTGTGTGTGTGTGTGTGTGTGTGTGTGTGTGTACCTGTGTGTTGTTGCTTCGCAGAGCAGGTGCACCACCCTGAGCCCCCCTCCCCCTGCCCCCGTAACTGTCACCTACATGGTAAATGAGAAGCTCAGTGGTTTCAGCTTGTAAGCACATTCTGTTCTGTTATAAATAAACGATCTAACGTAGCTTCAGTCTGATTCTGATGCACAACAGCAGCTTCTACTGCTTTCATTCTGTCATTTAAAAACTTGATTTGTCCAAGAAAAGGTGGCAGAACACAGAGCATGTTTCCACAAAAGTTGCTCTGCTGCACAGTTCTTACCATTTTTGGATACAGCCTCAGTTTTTCACTGATCGTCAGCAAGCAGCCTCTCAGATTGTTAAGGGTGTATTGCTTTGAAAGGGCATCTAAAAGGAGAATTCTCTTGTTCGTATTATTCGATCAACATCCGACCAGAGAAGCACTTTCATCTCTGTGCTTCCAGTGTGCATTTATCCTGACTTCAGCATAGCATAGCCAACCCAGTCAGCAGCACAAATGTTACCATTTTAGTTTTCTGCAAGATTATGTCTTGGCTTAAAGTACCTACTTTTGGTGGCACTATTGCAGCTAAAAACGCAGTAATGTCTCAGTGAAAAACAACCACTTTCTGTGGCACTATCCCCATTAAAAACACAGTAGCAGCTTGCTTAAAAAAAAAAAAAAAAAAAAAGCCTCTGGAAATGCAGCAAAGTCTTGGTAAAAAACAACTGCTGGTGGTTGCATTATCCCCAGTGGAAACACAGTAATGGGTCATTAAATAAAAAAACACCTTTGTTGGCTGAAAAGAGTCGCTGGAAACACAGTGATGTCTCGATAAAAAACAACTCCTGCTGGTGGCACTTTACCCGGTGCAAACAGTAACAGGTTGCTAAAAACAAACAAACCAAAAAAAACACGTTTGTTGGCTAAAAATCCGCTAGAAATGCAGCAGTGTCTAAGTAAAAAAACAACTGCTGGTGATGGCATTATCCCCAGTGGAAACACAGTAACAGGTCGCAAAAAATACCAACTTTGGTGGCTAGAAAGCTGCTGAAAATGCAGTGATGTCTCTGTAAAAAACAGCTGCTTTTTGTGGCACTATCCCCTGTGGAAACACGGTAACAGGTCGCTAAAAAAACACATTTGGGTGCTAAAAAGTTGCTGGAAATGCAGTGATGTCTCGGTAAAGACCCACTGCGGTTGGTGGCACTTTCCCTGGTGCAAACAGTAACAGGTCGCTAAAAAAATACCATGTCTGGTGGCTAAAAAGCTGCTGGAAATGCAGCAATGTCTCGGTGAAAAACAACTGTTGTTGGTGGCATTTTCCCCTGTGCGAACACAGTAACGGGTCACTAAATAAAGCCATGTTTGTTGGCTGAAAAGAGCTGCTGGAAACACAGTGATGTCTGGGTAAAACACAACTGCTGCTGGTTCCACCTTTGTGGAAACAGCAAAAAGCCCTTAAAAAAAAACCTGCTTGGTGTCTAAAAAGGAGCTAGAAACAGAGCGATGACTCCTTAAAAAACAGCCAGCTTTGTTAGGAACATGGCAACCCAACTATCAAGATTGTTTGCACACAGAGGTTGCTGGTCAACACAAAGATTCAACGCTAACTCCTGCCAAAATCACAGTGTTCAGTTTTTTGTATTTTTCTTTCCACATGTATTCAATGAACAAGATGCAACATTTGCAAACACTACAAATTACAGTGAATATCATACAGTAAATTTGAATGTAGACAGTATAAAAAGATTGAAACAAATAAAAAATTACATCCATGAATATCAGCCACTAATGTATTATTCAGGCTGTAGTTTGTATCAACATTGACCTAAAAATCCTGTTTCAGAGGTCACTATTTTTAATCCTATTGGAATGCTGTTATATATTATACAAACACATCAAAAAGAGAACCGCTTAGTATAGAGAGCTGGTATAAACCTGATGATCTTGTGTCCCTCCTCCTCCTCTTGTTGTTTTTGTTGAAATGTAGTGAGTCAGCCGTCTGTCTCACCTCTGCGTGACCTTATTAATGAGTGTTGAGCCACGAGGCTGGACCCCCTCTGAGGAGGTCACATCTGGACACTTTATATAGAAATACATATCTGTCTCTCTCTCCCGTTCCTTCTTTTCTTCTGTCTGTCTCTGTCTTTGTTTCATTTTTAGGTTTTTCGCTTTGAATCTGGTTCTCCTTTCTCCTGCTCATCTTTTTTTCGCTTTCTCTTTCACCGTTTCTCTCTTCATACGTATCTTTTCCTCTCCTCACTCTTCTTCCTTATCCTTTCACACTTCCTCTACCCTTCATGTCCTTTTCTCCTTTTCCCGTCCTCTGTCTCTCTTTTTGTTGTTTTCTTTCCCTCCGTCTCTTAATCACCCTCTATTCCTCTCACCCTATCTGTCCTCCACCGAGACCGGGCCCTCCTGTCTCCCTCTCTACCCCAGCAGCCCCTCACCTCAGCTGGGTGTGGTGCCAAGGTCGTCCCCCTGTCCCTCCCTGCTGGGTCTGGGTCTTTGTGTTCAGAATGTTTAAACATAAAGGAGGGGAGGGAAGGAAATGAGAGGAGGAAATGAGAGGAGAGGAGAGATGGGGTGACAAATGACAACTTCTAAAAGTAACAAAATTTTAAGCAAGGTTTTAGGGCTGTAACTTGCATTTTTTTAATTATCAATTCATCTTGCAGGTATTTGTTCAATTAATAAATTGTTTAGTTTATTAAAAGCCACAAAATAGTAAAATCTAAGGGTGCTTTCAGACCTAGTCGTCTTGCTTTGGTCCAAATCAGGGATTAATTTGTTACAAAGCTGTATAACTGCCTAGAGTTGGTTCGTGTTCTCACGGCAGCATTTACAAGCGGACCAGATCAAATGCCGTGTGCGAGAAAGCTGCTCTTGATTGGTCAGAATTTCCATGTGGGAAAAATCCAGGAAGTAAACAAAACGTTGAAGAAGAGTACACTTGCAAGATAAATGTGACACTTTCTAATGTCACAATGGAGGGACAACTACGCAGGTTGATTTTAGCGCTGCTCATCGTGGACTATATTGCTGTCATTGTTCATTTTAGTCAAACCATACAGTTTGAAAACGAGGCGCGGCTCCAACTAGAAAACAATGTTTTGATGCATTGGATGTGCTGAATGTGCATATTAAGGCAGTACAGGAGGAGGTGCACATTAATAATCCTCCAGGACTGTAACATGCTCATGTTTAACCCAAACAATGTGTCCGGTTGTTTTGGTGCCCACCTGAGTGCAATTGCTGTGTTCACACCTGCCTAGATGAACCGCACTTAGAGGGCAAACAAGCTTGAGTTCAATTGAACCTAACCAAACAGGGCAGGTGTGAAAGTGCCCTTAATCTGTTGTTCAGCTAACAGTCCAAAGACCAAAGATATTCACTTCAGAAAGAAGAGCAGTAAATCCTCACATTTGAGAAGCTGATGTCAAAGATGCGTAACATTGTCATTAAATAAATTACTTAAATGATGTGTCTGTTATAATGGTATAACGAAATTATTATTTGAATTGTTTGAACAGAGTTACGAAGTCACCTGTTATAACAGGTTCACTTAGGTAACATATCAGCAGCTGAGCCAGCTCCATTACCTAAATGAAGTCCATGAGAGGACCTTTGAGTCAAGATTTTGTTCCATACAGAATTATTAAAATAATATAAATGAAAGATCAGCAACATACATTTTGATTTAATTTTAGAGGCAAACCAGGATTTTAAACATAAAAAATGCACAAAGTAAAGAGACAAAAGCACATCAGGAGCAAGTAGGAGTGAGCAGTCAAAATAACAGCAATAAATAAAACCAGGTCAGTGAATTAAAATTAATGACAGTTAAGAAATGAAATGCCTCAAAATAAAGACATATTTTCTTTTAACATCCTTCATTCCCCGCTCCGCCCTCGGAGATTTTGTTTCCATTGTCCCTGCTGATTGAAACTGAACAGCCACCGTCTCATTCTCAGAGTATTTTTTGAATGGATGTCATGCATTGATTAGTGCTGCGCTGACTTCAGTGCATTAACACGGACGCACAATGTAAGCCACTGCAGAGTATTTAGTATATTATTGTTTTGAAGGGGCTGTGTATCACACGTAAATTGTCTGTGTAATTAGATCTGACATAGTAATAATAGGTCTCGTCAAGGCAAGAGGGCGGAGGGTGGAGATGTAAAACGTACACTCTGAAAGCAGCGGTTCATCGGGGAGCAATTCGGGGTTCCTGATCGGGGAGGGGGAAATGTCTTGGATAATTTTGCGAGGAACGCTTTTAGGCTTCTTAAAGAACTGTCAGAGTTAATTATCATTTTTTGAAAAGGCTAATAAAAGGAATAGTGGAGCTGAGCAACAGCTATGCTGTAGGTCTTTAATTCTAGAGGCAGGTGCTGTTGGTGGGGTTCAAGCCTACAGATTGAGATTTGGGAATTACCACTCCTTCAATCAAGAAATCCTTTTTATTTATGTGCAGATACTGAATGATGAGCTCAATGGCTGGGTCAACTTATTCCTTTTCATGCTGCAAGGCTGGTCTAGGTTTACGTGTGTGGCACAAATGGGTTAAAATGACTGTTGATGGAGCTGTTTACAAAGTATATGAAGGAAAATCTAAAATACTGGTGGTTCAATAAATAGCTTTTTCAGGTTTGCAAACCTTGATCCACAAAATCAGGGGGACCAACCTCATCACATATTGACTTGTGCTCATGGACTTTCCACATCCAGATAGGAATTGCAAGGTACCCTGGGTGTGTTCGTTGTTGCCGTTTACCTGGGTGAAAGGTGATGTTTTTTGGACCCATCAACCACACCTCCTGTCCACCCTACTCGGACTTTCGTCACCTTAACTTTCATTCTTGTCCTGGTGCTTTTCCCTCAGATGCCATTAAACTAACAGTGACCAGTTGCATATCCTGCTGATGTTAAAGGACTTTTTTCGTAGGAGTCTGACACTGGAAGCCACTGCCCAAGCACCATGTGTTTAAAACTGCAACCATTAAACTCTGTATACAAGATATTCTGTCATCCACCAGTAGGGGCACTAATTTAACAAAACGGTCCTGTGGGTCATATAAGAGGGTAGGAAAACAAAATGTTGTTGTATGGGTTGGGGGACTTTTTTACCATTTAATACAGAGAAATGGTCCTGTAAAGGGGTGTGATGATACATCGATCTGGATTGTGATATTGATTCAGTGATGAAAGATCCAATATTAAAGATGCACAGTAAAAACGTCCATACATATCATCATCTTGAAGATAGGCCTGGGTCACCGTTTCCATCCAAGCACACCTTCTTCCTATACATTCAAACAGTGCTAGCGGCCTAGTGCTAGGCAGATGATAGGGAGTAGCCAAGAAAAAGACAATCAGGATATTTACTGATATCGTCTCATATCAGTCACAGGCCCCTGAATTGAATCACGTCAAGACTGCATTGTGGCAGACTTTGTTATGTCAGCAAATATTTTGTAGTTGTCCAAATAATTGAAATATACTATCATCATGAATCGTGTGATTTACACCCTGACTCCTGCACCTAAGACATCCAGAAATCTAGACAAAACCTTCTTAATCCTTAAAATGCCCTCGTGGGATGGATTCTTCACCTAGCATTGAACAATACTAAAGGTCTACAGCTATTGCAGATTGGCTTTATCAAAATTCAAAGCAATCCATCAAACAGTTGTAAAGATATTTCAGTCTGAACTAGGGGTGTAACGGTACACAAAAATCTCAGTTCGGTACATACCTCGGTACACAAGTCACGGTTCGGTTTTTTTCAGTACAGTAATGAAAAAATAGACAACTATTAAATATCTTTTACTTATTGGTAACCTTATTAAAACATACCACCACCTCATGTTTGTCTTTCTGTCTGTCTATCCATCCATCTGTCTGTCTCTCTGTCTGTCTATCCATCCATCTGTCTGTCTTTTTCGTCTTCTGTCATCCATCCAGATGAGGCCTCTGGAGACCAAGCCCGGGTCATTCATGGTACAGAGTGTGTGTGTGTGTGTGTGTGTGTGTGTGTGTGTGTGTGTGTGTTTTCCTGCCTCCGTGTGTTTGTGTGTCCTTTATCTTTCTATCTCTGTATGTCTCTGCTGCTATGTGTGTGTACAACTTGTGTGCGTGCATGTGTGTATGTTTGTGTGTATGTGTGTGTGTGTGTGTGTGTGTGTGACAGACTGTGAAATGGTGCGTAGTAGCACCTGGGCCCTTCAGTGTTGATTGATCGGCTTGGTCATGTGGAAGAGTCCCATCTGGCCAGCCACGCTACGGTGTGTGTGTGTGTGTGTGTGTGTGTGTGTGTGTGTGTGTGTGTGTGTGTGTGTGTGGCAGAGAGAGAGTGCTTGTTTGTGTGTAAGAGGTGAGAGAGGGAGATAGAGATGTGCAGCATGAAACAGTATGTTTATTGTGCGAGTGAGAGCGGGAGGGAGAGAGCTCTTCAGTTAGAACTGTGGCTCCCAGAGGCCAAAGATGAACTGTATTTTATCATCTGAGAGGGAGAGGCTACATTCACATTGCAAGCCTTAAAGGAAATTTCCCCTGTTTTTTAGAACTTAGTTGTCATAAAAAGTGTGTTGGTCTAGAGCTGTTTTTTTATAGCTTGGGGCATTGTCCAGTGTTATTTTAGACAGTAGTGTGCTTCCAAGTGAGGCAGCAGCTAGAGGAAGGTCTCTTCCTGTTTCACCGTGACAGTGGAACAACTTGACTTGTCTGCACATTACCCTGACCTCAACACCACCCAGCACTTTTAGGATGATTGGAACACAGTCAATAGGCCCAGACACATCAAACTGACTTCAAAGAAGTAGTGACAACAAAAGATGACTCTTACGTTGCCTCACGTCACCTGTGTGTCGACCAGGAAGTTGAACATGAACACACCGCAAAGACTACAGCTGAGGGACAAACACCACATATGCTCTGTGCCTGTGTGAGAGGAAATTACTCTCCATACCAGCAGATGGCGGTTGTCTGAAATTGTCATTCAGAAAGGGTAGGTGGAATACCGTCTTGACGCTTGTTAGCCAGTGAGCACATTCACACTTGCCTGCCGGAGTATTATTTCTAAGTTGCCAGCCACCACATCACACTAAAGAAGAGACCGTCTGTTTTTAAACACAAAAACGTTTTATTCTATCTTATTCCCTTTTTTTATTAACACTTGAATTTGTGCATTTTAATTTAAAAATAAATTAAAAAAACAACAACAACATTTCGGACAAAAAGCTGAGAAAAAGGCATTTTTGTCAAAGAATGTCCTTTTCAAGTACAGAATCAATTTTACTTTTTTTTTTTTCAAATTTCCTCATGTCAATTAGAATTGCATAAATGAAAATAATAATGATAATAATATTACTAATGAAAATAATATTCTCTTTGAGGTATAAGTGTCAATACTGTTGTCTCACCATCATGGCGATCCTGTTTTGTCCCACCAAACTCGTTTGCTTCTTCGTCCAAATCAGATTCAGAATGTTGATCAAAACAGGAATTGTTGGAGTCTGATGTCATCAACATCTCCACGGCTTATGCAACCGTAAACTTTTCCGTCGGCACCGGCATTTTTGTGCAGTTTACAAGCTGTTACATTTCTGTGAACAACATCTTCCTTTGGTTTCCAGCGGGTCTTCCTCTTTGTTTGTTTGGACACGGCAGTGCTGTAGTATTTCACAAGATGTGTAACAGTGCCCCCTATTGTAAAACACTGAAAACACAGATTGCCGGATTATTTCGTCAATGGCGGGGAAGCGTTCTGTCATAAATGACGGAAAATCTCAGCAGTGGCGGGGATAGTTTTAACAACACAACCCAATGCTGAAAGAACAAAGCATATTTACTGTGCGCTAGAGAACAATAACACAAACCATCACGAAACATTTCTACTGTAACGCTCAGTGGCCAAAGCAAAATAATCTTACCTTATGTAGCAAGTTTGTTTTGGTCTCACTCCCCCTTGACTTAAGCTGTTTGCCTACTTTCTTCACTTTTGTTTCTCTTTACGAGCGCTGAACTAAACTTACAATCAGAGTGATTTTATTCACTGACAGGCTCTGCCATAGTGGCAGCAATTTCAAAATGCTGAATCAGCCAAAAAAAAAAAAAGCCGACGAGGGCCAATGAGGAGCAACAGTACAGGACACACGGCACCAATTAGGGTGACTCACCGACAGCCCAACATTGACCGATGGCCATCTGTAGGCTTGGTATGTGTTTTTGAAATGTATTTTAATTCAGCTTTTTGAGCACCAAATGCCGAGTGCCATCTAGCACCATTATCTTGAAGAGCAGGCTGACGTCTCTTTGCCTGATACCTCCAACATTCAGCCACTCACACCAAATCAATCTAGGTTGATAAATAACACAACAGGTAAGAGGAAAAATGTGTGTCTTTGATTTTGGGGTGAACTGTCCCTTTAAAAGTAACAGGTTGCATCCAACGAGGTGTTTTCATCAATATATCACTGTCGAAGGCTGAGTGAGTGTTGGTCCCTATAGATTCATTGTGACATAACTTAGGTGATAATGTGTCACATGTGTTTCCAGCTTTCATATAAGTGGTCAGATGTATTGCAACATGCATTTGATTGCACTTCTATGTTGATGTGTGTGGGACGCCTCCACTGAAAATCTTCATCAACTGCCCGCCATCTTTGTTCAGCAGCACCATCATCATCATTTATGCCAGACCACTAATGGGAGAGCTTTGGAAAAGTCACATGAATTCAGATGTGACCATTCAGATTTGTATCAGATTTAGACCCATGTTTTAAAATGATGATTTCACACCAGGTCTTCTTATTTAAAAGAAAATATCTGAATTTAACTTGAGGGTTTTAAATCTCAGTTCGAACATGGAAAAGAGATAAATAGGAAGAAACTAAGAAACAAAAAGAGAAAAACAGATGCAGAGAGAAACTAAGAGAGAGAGAAAGACAGACAGTGTGTGTTTTCTGAAACGAAGCCAACTGATAATTAATGCCTCTGACATCATGGTGCTCTAATTAAGCCTGGCATTCATTAAGCCAAGTGAGGGTGGGGTGGGGGGGTGTTCGTTAGTGGCTTTTTTTGGAGGGGGGATTTGTTAAGTCTTCATTGTTACTCTTCTTAGACAATAGAGAAAGAGGGATGGAAGGACAACAAAAAAAAACAGAGGTGAAGGGAAACGTGGACAGTATTACAGGACTACAGGTGATGTAGCACGCCTTCTGGCAGCCATATTGGAGGTCCTCAGCTGGTGTGCACAGGTTTCAAAGTTTTCCATCTCAGCAGAATTGAACAGAGGTTAGCTAGGAACTGATCATTTAAACAGTGATCCATCTGGTTTTCTCTCCAGGTGCTACCTTAACAAGAGCTAATCAAGTTTGTGTTTACACGAACGCACCTGAGCTAACTGCAGTTTTTAACATTGCTTAACGAGAAGAATTGCACTCACACACCAATGGAACAGCCATCGAGAGCAATTTTAGGCTCAGTATCTTGCCCGAGGATGCTTCAACATGTGGACTGGAGGAGCTGGGGATCGAACCACTGATGTTTTGATTAGTGGACAACCCACTCTGTCTCCTGAGCCACACTAGAAAATGTTGACTAAAAGACCAAATGTTTTAGCTAATAAAAAGACATAACCATAACCAAAAGTGCTACAACAGTAGCTATAACCAAATGATCTGAGCTAAATAAGACAGAATTACTACACAGTGGTAAGTAATTTGGGCAAAAATTGCGGGATTAAGGAGCTTTGACGAAATTAGTTAGATAAATACACAGCACTAAAGGACCTGAGACTTAGTAGTTCGGCTATAGGAGATTGAGAAGGCTTGATTACTAGGGCTGTGCCCAAATATTCGGATATTCGAATATTCGTTTCTATGGGTAGGTATTCGTTATGAAAATTTGGTATTCGATATTTGTTTTGTTTGTTTTTTTAAATTATTATTGTTTTTATTTTTATTTACATATTTTTTGGTGCTAAATGTAGTCTTTTTGTTGTTGGTAAATGTAGGTTATCAATAAAAATCAAAACTTTTAAATTGCATTGTTAAAAATGTGAAAATATAGTATCGCCTACCAACGGAGCTTGTGTGCATGGCAGGCTTGAGCTCATCCGTCTGAGGCTGTGGATCAATGTCAAGTTTTACCACTTTATCACTATTCCCTCTAACTTGTAGCTGTTTTTTCGTTATCTTTTGAATTTAATATGAATTATGGAACCGTTTTTGTCAACGTTTGTTTCCCCCGTTTTGTACAATAAATTATTGTTTAAAGTTTCAACAACTTTCTTTTGGAGTGCGTGACTTTTGAAAACGACCGCTGACTGTCACCTGCTCAATGCATCAGTATCTTCGGATGCCATGACAGTAATAGCCAATAATGTCAAAATATCATTTACAGACCGATTTAACAGACGATCACTGCTGCCCAACCTGCAGGTCCATTTGCGGGTCCCGCGGGTTACGGGTCGACCCGCGCATCACTACTGAGCTCAGTCTATAAATGCTGTACACAACAGTACGTCTATAGACATTATATTCTATTCAGGCCGGCAGAACCAGCCTCGCATCGGCTCTACAGTGCACGGCACTGCTGATTAACCATTTTATTGCAGCACAGAGTGTCTGCCAGCAACCAGTTACTTGCAGAGGCTTCCTACAACTTGTTTCAACAGTTCTGATTTAATCAGAAGACAAATTAAACAGGATGACTAGCCAATGTGAACATCAAAAGAAAGCACAGAATAATGTACTGAAGGAGACTGTTGGGCCATCACATTTTTTTGTGGTTTGAGAGCAAAGATCCGGTCGCTGCTGTGCAAAACTCCGCAATACAATTACGTCCGAAAAAACCCCGGAGGAGTGCTTCGCAAGGAGTCTTTGAGTCTTTGAATATTCGTTATAAATTCTGCCGAAGGTCCGAATGTTAAAAAATGGCATTCGGGACAGCCCTATTGATTACTTAGTTAGCATAAGGAATTGAGAGAACATGATCTCACAGAAATGCGTGACATGAACACAACCTCTTAACACTTCATTACATGGCAGTGGCATGTAATGTGTACTGTAGTGGTGATGGCATTGTTGGGTTTAGTTCCAAAAATTACTTGGTTAGGTGTTTTTGCTTGAAATAACAATGTTTGTTACATAATGTGACATAATTACATCTTGTAACGTGACGTAAAGGTTGTGTCAAATATATCAAGTCAAAAGAAGTCACTGTTGACCTGTTGTTTCACAAAGGACTCCTGGGTGAAAGTCTACTACTACCATTAACTATTGTGTGACTCCGTTAAACCAGGGAATTCTTGTGTACACTGTAACAAAGCCCCCTTATTGACTTTCCATTGCCATTGTTCACATGCCACCATGAGAGATCGTGGTCATTTCATGTATTTCTATGAGATCAGTTTTAGCAAGACCGCAGAAGCTACAAGGACTAGATGAGTTAGGACCAAACTGAAAAGACAAGTGCATAAGAAGCTAGTAGTAACAGAGACAGGGCTGAAGAACTAAATAAACTTGATGAGATAAAAAATTGAATCAACAAAAGGAGCAAGATTAAACTCAAAGACAACAACTACAGAGGTTACAAAACTGAAGGACCAAGGATTAGGATTAGGTTTCCTGGTTTAAGGAGCTCACCTTGAAGTGCAAGATCACAAAGAGCCAGTGCTAAAGACTCAGACAGAACAAATATGGAGGGCACTAAGGCTGAAATTTGACAGAAGGAAGATCTGAAAGAGGTATAAATCAAGCAGTAAAGGTAGCTCTTGGAATGACTCGAGCTGAAAGAAAAGACCAAATGTCAAATTGCATCACCGCAGTCGGCAGATTGGGTGACGGTGACCAAAATCATTTGGCTCATTTACTAGGGATGATCAAGTGCACCATTTGTTCATCCAAGTAAATGATCTGAATCTGTATCCATAATCGAAATGGGCGGAGTTAAAATCAAATCGGGCTTAAACCAGAAGTGGGTGGGACCTAACTGGAAGTTGTTATTTTAAGCCTGAAGTTGTTTGGCTGATCAGACGTTGCTATATCTATTATTTATTAGAAAAATAATTACGAAAAAAAGCCTCAGAATTGAAGAATTGAGCTTCAGATCATTTTTGATGACAAGAGTAAGAGATTAAACACAGGAGTTCAGATATTTACACATTTTACTTACTGTAAGAAGTACATTACCCATCTTAGAAGGTTGTTTCATCTGAGTTTATGGCTCAACCGTATTGTGTACAAATCTACGAAAAAACACAGATACAGTTCAGGCTTTAATTCATAAAAAACCCGAGCTGCAGCCTGAAATCAGTGTACACTTTGCGATTTGGGCCTGTCAAAAGGCACAAGTTGACAGTGCCGAGAGAAACTTTTGGTCATCAATCCAAAACGTTGGTCCGCACATCCTCAACTGTGACCAGCCAGTCTAGCTGTGTGGCAATCAATGTGAGGACGGAGAATAAAGAAATGATAGGGAGAATAAGAAAGATCGTGAGGGGAAGAGAAAAAAAAGAGGCAGTAAAAAAGTGAAGGCAAAGGATTAAAAGCATTGAATGAGGCACCTAGAAGAAAAAGAAATCGAAGTAGGGAGAAATGTGAGCATTAATGAAAGGAAGCGTAAAATAGTATTGCTGGGAAATGCTAGGAGAGAAAAACAGTTAGTAAACAACAGTGACAGAGTGACAGAGAGAGAAAGCCAAAGAGGTGTAAAATGAAAAAGTAAAGTTTGGGATCCCTATCCATTTTTTTGATCGGAGGATTTTCTGATAGCTAATTAGGCATGGAGGGCCAGCCATCGACAGCTGCATTCATCATCATAAAACGTAATAATTAATGACATTCCAACAAAGAAAAATATGCAAATGAGCTCCCCTCATTAGCATTTTCATATTCAGCTCCCATAATGCTTTTGCTGACAAGGTTGTAATTAATGAAAATTCATGTCTCTTAGCCGAGGTCTAGATTGGATCGCATTCATTCGCAATCCCCCAAACGAGGAGGGGAAAAAAAAAAAAAAAAAAAACACGACGGGGATCACTGCCAAGTTTTTAGGGAGACGAGAGGGAGGGGGGAGAGACATGGAGGGGGAGACAAGAAGAGTTAGAGAGAGAGAGGGAAAAGAGTGTGGAAAATTGAGATGGAGGAAGGCAGATGGCGAGAGATGAAAGGAAGACAGGCAGAGAGAGAGACAGATAAACCAAGAGGAGTAGAGAGGGAGATAAGGAGGAACAAAAAGGGAGAGCAGTATTGATGCAGATAGTTGCAGAACAATATGCAGAGTCAGATGAAAAGAGAGAAAGAAAGAAAGGATATGAGAAAAATTATGAATGGAGCGAGGGATGGTAAAAAGAGTTGGGGAAAAGGAAACAGGAAAGCAGATTCCACAAGTTACTGTGATACTTCTTGAAGTGTTCGTTGTCATAGGAGAAGGATTCCTGCTTCCTGCTCAATACCTGCTAACAAATCATGGGCTTTTTGGCCCTTGGTTTGGTTTCTCGGGCTACATACACTCTGCCCTGCACTATTGGTGGAGATTGTAGGGGCTGTATACACTCTGAGAGCTTCTTTTCATCAGCTATACATTAGCATTGTTCCAGACCTTAATGCTTGTTCAGCAGGTCAGAGAGGTCTGGTGTCGCACTCATTGACAGCTTTTTTCGCCAGATAAAGAAACAGTCGGCAAATCACACAAGGTGGCAGACGGTCCTTGAAAAGTCTTGAGGTGCTTTTAGACCTCGAGTTGTCTTGCTTTGGTCTGAATCAGGGACTAATTTTGTCACAAAGTTGCATAGTTGCCTGAAGTTGTTTGGTGTTCTCACGGCAGCATTTACAAGCGGACCAGATAAAATGCCTTGTGCGAGAAAGCTGCTCTTGATTGGTCAGAATTTCCATGTCGGAAAAATCCAGGAAGTAAACAAAACATTAAAGAAGAGTACACTTGCAAGATAAATGTGACACTTTCTAATGTCACAATGGAGGGACAACTACGCAGGTTGATGTTAGCGCTGCTCATCGTGGACTATATTGCTGTCATTGTTCATTTTAGTCAAACCATACAGTTTGAAAACGAGGCGCGGCTCCAACTAGAAAACAATGTTTTGATGCATTGGATGTGCTGAATGTGCATATTAAGGCAGTACAGGAGGAGGTGCACATTAATAATCCTCCAGGACTGTAACATGCTCATGTTTAACCCAAACAATGTGTCATGTGACTGCAGTTGGTTCAGATCCAGGTCGGAACACATTCTCACCACAAATGAACCGCACCAGAGTTCATTTGTAACAGGACTGAGACCACCTCTTCAAGAAGGTCTCGGTCCGGTCATTTTGGTGCACACCCAAGTGCGATTGTTGTGTTCACACCTGCCCAAATGAACCGCACTTAGGGGGCAAATGAATTTGGGTTTGGGTGAACCGAACCAAACAGGGCGGGTGTGAAAGCACCCTTAGAATGTCATACAGTATACACTTTCACTTAAAAAAGGCCAAAAATGTATTGAATTATCTTAAATTCAAATTGAATGGGTCTTAAATGTTTTTTAGTCATACGTGGGGAAATAAAAATAGCAGATAGTTGGCTTCCTGCATAGCTAGCTAGCTTTTCAAGATAAACAGTGACAGAGTAAATGGCAACAAGCGTGAATAGAATTCTTGTAGCAGTTCAATTTGTTTAAAATACCAGGGCAGAGATAACTCTTACATCAATGTGCTTCTTTGATCAAACTGAGAAACCTAACTACCCCTCACAGCTGCTATGCAGTCTTCCTCTGTGCATGGAGTTTGCCTACACTGTGCCTCTGATGTCATGACTTTTCATGGCTGCTTGCGCCAAGAAAAACCTTCATATTATTTTAATGAATGAGTGAAGTTTTCTCTTTTGTCTGCACATACACTGAATGAATTTGGTCAGGTGCTGTTTGTTATTTTCCCTCTATTCTTCCTGGTTGGACAGAGGTCTGTAACAGTGGGTGGCAGCATTACACTGAGGCTGCATCTGCACTGCAGGAATTAAAAAGAGGAAGAAGAAGGAGAAGCATGTCTCATAAGGTCTTTAATTCATAAACATCTAACAGCCTTCATTTTTTTTATTAACTGGTATATTTTTTGTTGTGAAAGTGACATAAAAGTCAGTATGTATTTGACTTGAAGATAGTGAAGTGTGTGTGTGTGTGTGTGTGTGTGTGTGTGTGTGTGTAAAAAGGAGAGTGATATCCTTTGGGGAATGCTGCTGTACACCTGTGAAAACGTAGAGTCAGAGCTTCTCTAAAAGCTTATCGCTGTGTGTGTTTGTGTGTGTGTGTGTGTGTGTGTGTGTGTGTGTGTGTGTGTGTGTGTTTGTGTGTGTGTTTGTGTGTGTTTCTTGCCGATGATACTGACTGATAGCAGTATCTGTGGTTTGGCACCTGAATGCAGCTAATAGTGATGTTTTGCTCCTCACTCTGTAGCAGCTTGTAATTGTCTTCAGCTTCTGTAATAACAATATTCAACACTGTGATGTCAGTCTGATCTGTGGCGCTGCTCCTACTGTCCGCAAGGTTTTGTCGTAAACATGTGGTTGTTGCGTCCATCAGTGTGGTGTTTGGAGAACGTCTCCATACGTTGATTAGGTTTTGTGTCTTTTGTCCTTCATTATAAGACTTTGGTATTAAATGTGATGTGTTCTGTTCCAGACAGTTGTGTAGCTTGATAGAATATTGTTGCAATCACAGTTATAATATTACACATCTTGTTCTTGTGATCCTTGTTATGTGTCACAATATTATATAGTAAGTACAAGTAAGGAAAAACCCACAAGTTGCATTTATTAAAAATTCCCAGATGTTTAAAACCGATCACATTTACTCTGTTACATGTACTGAAGTTACTATTTTGAGTTAATTGAACTTTGGTTTTAATGTAGCCTGCTTTTTATTTGTACACAACTTCAAATATCTAAGCCGTCTGTGTGACAGTGAACGTTTTATGAGGTATGATCATTCCTTTAGCTACAAACTGACAGAAAATTCATTTAATGTGGACATGACTGTTAAATTTCCAACTGTGGATAATATTTTTCATGTTCTTACATGTGACGAAGTGAACACACAACGTGATCTCATATCTGCTTGTCATAATTTGATGCTTGGGCCAAAGCCTTCTGCTTTGTATCTCGATGTAAGGGCTCGGTGGTTAGGTTTAGGCAACAAAACTACTTGGTTGGGGTTAGGCAGAGATTGAAGTAGCCAGGTCAGTTGAGGTGGACTTATACTTGTGTGTTAGTTCTATGCAGACCTTACGCCCTAGGCTATGCACTTAGGCTACGTCGTTGTGAGCATTTATACTTGTGCAGTGGTGTGTCTGTGTCAGTCTGCAGTTACCCAAAACACACCCAAAACACACATTAAACATGGCTTATTAGAGACAATTTCAAACACAAGTACACAAATTGGCTTCATTATAAACCGCAGCATTGACAGATAAAACACTTTTGATTTGCTGGACACATTTTCCCCACAAATACAACATGCTAATGTTTTTAGCACAAGCCTATGGCATTTTGCATTGTATAAATTAGTCTAGCGACTAGCGGAAATTTCCTCCACTGAAATGAAGCCAGGATAAATCACACACAAGTGTCAGGCTAGGGCATAGGCTCTGCATCAACTGCATCCAGCATCGATTTGACGCAGAAGTATAAATCGTGCTTAAGGACTGACATGACAAATAATTAAATGTTGATTTTAGTTTCATGCGGGACAGACACAGGTCTCCAGGATCTAAGTCCTGTGCTTTTTGAACCCATCCACCTCAGCTCCCATCTGCTGAAAGCTAACTTTCTTGCTCTTTATACTACGCCTGTTGCTCTATATGTCTTATAATGATGTGGATGGATTTAGACTGGAGTTGGTTGAAAGTCCAGTGCGTCTTTTACTGATGCTAACTCTTTTAACAGCTCTGTCATTGATATTATAGACTGTTCTGGGCACTTCTGTGCCCATAGTCACATATTGTCCTCTTGTTTTCATCTAGTATTAAGGCTTTAAACATTTAAGATCAAATTATTATCATTATTATTATTATTATTATTATCATTATTATTATTATTATTATTATTATTATTTTTGACCTGTTAGGTGAGCTTAATTCAGACGTTGCACCTCCGCGGGCGCTCCGCTCTGCTCAGCGGCCTGTGTGGACAGTCAGATAGGTTAACATGGGCGCTGACTGAAAACTGCCTCCGCTGCTGGGCGCCGTGCTTCGGTTCCGCGTCCGGTGTGTCCAGGGCGTTATGTCAACAACGCTGCGTGAAGCAGATGAATGACTTTTTGCCTGCAGTGTGAAAACGGCAGCCACTTAAACCACTGACTGTGCACTCCGCCGCCAAGTGGGCAGGGGCGGTAATTGCAACCGGTCAAAATGACCGACGACTTTCAGATTTTCCGGTCATTGTTGTAAAAAAAACGGTCAGTGACCAAGAATATCCGGTTAACGCAACCCCTGGCTTAATTGTTTCTACGATTAACCATAATGTGTTCATACTCTTGACTTTTTTGACATGGTGATGTCAAATCATAAATACACTGGACAACAAGAAAAGTATGTAATAAAATTGTGCTTACTTCATTATGATATAATATTTATGTGTGTGTGTGTGTGTGTGTGTATATATATATATATATATATATATATATATATACACACACATACATATACATATATATGTATACATATGTACATACATACATATATATGGGCTATTTTATTTTTTCCAGTGGTAATTTTGTGATCACACACTTTGAGACTACAGTTTTTGGTGGCTCTAGCCACATCTGGCACATTCTCTGCCAATCAAATTAGATATCTTGTGTGTAATGAGCATTTTAAACAGTAACTTAACACTAAATCTACTTTTATGAATTACTGCATGCATTATATACACTGAAACTTTATTATACTAACAACAGACAGTGGTGCCACTTTGTAGTTTACATTACAACCACAGTTCTTTGCCAAATTCTTTATAGCAATTTTGTCCAATTATATCTTTTAGATCTGCTGTGGATTTTAATGCTTTTCAATATGTGAAGCACTCCATAAAGTAGATGGTGTTGTAGAGATATTAAAGCACAAAAAGCAGTCGTGCAGGATCAGGTTTGAATTCAGTAGCTAAAAGACAAAGAGAGAAAGAGAGGGAGAGTGCACATTAATCCATAGGAAGAGTAAAACTACAGATTAGATGGTTTAGTTCAGGTTAAAGCAGGATAATCTCTGTAAAGTGCTGTTTGTATGTCAGCTTCAACCTCCTGATAATGTCTGTTTAAGTTAATAGTCAAAATACACTTAATACACTGCCAAAACCACTGCTGTGCATGTAGTAATATTCACTGTTATTTCATGAAGTTTTGATGAAAACTAAGCACAGTGTGTTCTCTCACAATCATAAATGTTAATTCAGATTTATAACGTTGATTTGTTATTGACAGACCTTATCCTGTAAATGTCTGACCTGAAGCCGAATGTTCTTTAAAATGTAAAATCAGTCCTTTAGACTATCGAAATACAAAGACTGAGCATGCAAAATGTTTTCACACAGGTGTGTTTGAGCTGATGAATCATGTTAAATTCAAACATTTTAAAAGAGTTTGTTAAAAAAACAAAAACATGCAGAGTCGAACATGAAGCCGCACAAAGCAGGCGGAGGAGTCGACTCTGCAACGATGCTGGAATACTGATATGTTCTGTGTGTGTGTGTGTGTGTATGTGTGTGTGTGTTTTGTGTGTGTGAAGTGTTGGCACGAGATAGCAGTTGCCCCCTGGGCTTTGCCAACGTGGCACTGCCCCCTCTGCAGCAGCATGGCACAGTCTCTGTCTTTGTTGTGGAACTGGCTCAGTGTGTGAGTGTGTGTTATTTTGTGTATGTGTGTGTGTGTGTACCCTGGAAAGAGAGGTATCCAAAAAGAACCAACAGAGGAATAAAAAAAAAAAAGTGAAAATGTTGAAACAAACCAGTCGTTTGTTCAGATGAACTCAACATTTGGATGTTGAAAAGTGAAAACACGACGTGTACTTGTGTGTGTGTGTGTGTGTGTGTGTGTGTGTGTGTGTGTGTTTTGGCAGATCTTGGACGTTGTATTTTATTTTAATATTGACTGATGGTTTGGGTCACCTCAAACACTGAAGCGGGTGGGGTTAAAGTCTACGGACGTGGCCTTAGTTTCTCTGTCTTCCCTCCATCTTATTAATATATGTATGACTTGCTTGCCTTCTTACATCTTTCTTTCTTCCTCCATTCCTCTCCTCCTGCTTGCTTGCTTCCTTTGTTCACTCTTGCTTTGCTTTCCCTTCTCTTCATTGCCTCCCATCTTTTACTCATTCTTTGCCCCTCCACCCTTCCCTTCATTTCTGTCTTCAGTTCTCTTTTTCAGTTTCACCCTGCTCTGTTGTTTTGTCTACTATTCCTTAGTCCTTCCTCTCTTTTTTCTCGTTCCTCTTTCCCTTGTACCATTTTCATTACATCCTTCTCTTCATCCTTCACCTACTTTCCCTCTCTATCCTTTCTTTCTACATACTTTGTGAAACCAGTGGAAATGTTAAGTTTGTCGCATCATTGTAATTGTTTGAAAGACTCCATTTTATTGTAGTGCCTTTGACACCTGGAGGGGGCACTGCTCTGATTGATCTTTGACCTCTAATATTTGACATGTTTATGGGATATAAGAGAAATAAAAATGACAGTAATGATAGTTTACTGCACTTAAGTGTAACTTCTGTAAATTGAAATGGAGGGATTTTAATGTGATGAAACAGACAATTCATGTTATATCTGTGTGTTCCTCGGACACAGGCCTGGAGAATGCACCTGCAGCCAGTATAACCGTGACTATACAACGCTTCATTTACCTCTGTGTGCTGGACTCTGTCAGATTTTGATTGCCTGTGTTTGTCGTCAATGCGGAAAATAATGAAATCTCTTACAGTCGGAGTTACATCAGAATCACATGCTGTATCGCTTACTGTGTCTCACAGTTACTGCATTATATCTACTACTGTAACTCTGTGTGTGTGTGTGTGTGTGTGTGTGTGTGTGTGTGTGTGTGTGTGGAGGTGCCCTCTTTGTGGTTTTGTCTAAACTGAATGTGTCTGTTTTGTCTGAACAGATGTTTCCTGTGGTAAGCTTTTAGGTAACAGCCTCACTAACACTGTGTTCGTGTGTGTGTGTGTGTGTGTGTGAGCTTGTGTGTGTGTGTGTGTGTGTGTGCAGACAAGCTCCAGTATTGTGGGGGGAAAACAATATATATATTGCATTTTAGGTTTTGCTGCCGTTCAGTCTTGTGCAGATTTTTGTTTTTTATTGAGATTGTTTTTTCTGTTAAAGTTACCGTGTTTGAAACGCAGTGACAGATAGGCCTACAGGTTTGTTCTCTAAATGGCTGGAGAAATTTCTCACGCTGAATCTTTGGGGCTTCAGGGATGGATGTTGGAGATGATATTGATTCCCATGTTAGCTGCTAGCGAGTCCTCATGTCATCGAGACAGGTGTATACAGTCCAGGGTCCCAGTGGTCATGAAATTCCTGGAAAAGTTATGAAATTAGCAAGACTCTTTTTTTAGGTCTGGAAATGGTTTGGAATTATTAGAATGTTTGGAAAAGTTTTGAATATACATTGTTCTGGTTGGTGTGAAATATGTTCATAGAAATCCCAAAACATGTCATCATTATGCAAACTACATACCTTGTATTACTAATTCAAAATGTACTCTGTAATTGCATGACCGTTGGCGTATGCAGCTCGTTGGCGACAGGACAATCTTACTATTATGTGAAGTTAGCAATCACTAGCAGTTTGATTATCCTCAAATGTTTGGAAAGTGGAAAGTAAGTTCTTGATAATGTTTGGCTTGTGAACAAAAAATATCATGTGTGGCTCAAGAGAGAGGCAGAGATGTAGGTTCTGTATCAAAGCATTTGACGTTGGTTTCGTCAGCCATGCTAAAGGTAAAGTTCGAGACAACCAAAAGGTCGCTTGACAGACGGCCAGCATCAGCACATATTTCAGGCCTGCCATAGCCAAGCCACACAGTTACCACCTTGTGTCTATTGTATTTGTACTCGCAAACGTCTTCCATTCCATACTCCATGTTACATTTTTGCTACAGTGCCTGTGTTAGGACATAGCGCACTGGGGTAAGAGCCTTGTAATTGTGCCATAATATGATCATTATAGGCCTACCTGTTTTAAATTACTTAATTAAATAACAGTAATGGGGTAAGATATTATTGAAAAGTTATGGAGAAGTTTGGAAACTTCATTGGTAAAATGTGTGGGAACTAGTACTCTGTATCGACAATTTATAAATTAAATTTGAGTTTACTGAGATATTTGAACAGACCTGGAAGTTGATGTGAACATTCTTGACGAGTTGGAAAGTGGTTATTACGATAACTCCAATTTTTTTATTTATAAGGACAAATCACATTAATTAACATTTCTGTAAATGTTCCAGTGTTAGCCGAACTCAGGGGTCCACCTAAGATGTCGCCTCAAAACATGTAGCTTTCCATAGGACTGAAGGGGACGTGGCTGAACCTCTTAAACTGAGTCAGTTTGCAAACACTTCTTTCTTCTTCTTTTCATTTTCTGTCATACTTTTTTGGTAAATACAAGAAATTACCGAGAAAAACTTCACTGTGGCATCATCCAAGATTTGACTAAGATGTGTATTTGGCTTACAAGTTTTGGGATACTGAAGACCACACTAATTCTTTTCTCAAATTAGGACATGAAAAGGCCAGATTTTCCCGTCAAGTTCGTAGGGGGACACTGGGCAGTATTGTCCAACTATAGGATATCTTTATTTTCTGTAATAACTCGAGAAATTCATGGGAGGAGGAGTTCACACTGACAATCACAACACACCGTATTTTCCACACGTTGGACAAAAAAAAGCTTAAATTTGACTATTTCAGGGCAGATATGAAATTATGAAAGAAAACAACAATAACATTAGATCAATAATGAAAAATAAAGATATTTTATTACATACAGTACCTCATAGATAGCATATAGGACAGTGGTTTTCACACTTTTTGTGCCCAAGGCACACCAGATGTCAAGCCAAAACCTCAAAGCACACCTGTATTTATATCTGTGCACAATAGCCTCTATAACATGTGTGTTACAACTCTTATTAGACCATCACATAGAGATATACATTTAACAGAAAGACAGTTAAATGTCTGAACAAAAAGTGGAGTAAAAGTATGTTGATGGATGAAGGATGGATGTCATGACATATTAAGATGCTTGGATTGAGAGACATAGTTCATAGTGATAGTTTTTACAGAGAGTGGAAAGTTTTAAAAATGTAAAAGGTGTCATGAAGCAAAAAAGGACAAATGAAGGAAACACAGGCATAACGCACACATTTGTTCATCATAAATCCATCCATCCATTCATTGTTTTGCAGATTATTACTTTAGAAAAACACAGAGCTAAATGCAGCTTAGAAAAACACCGTAATTGTAATGCGCTCCATCTTCCCTCCTTCTCTTATTTTCTTTTCCTCTCTTCTCTCGTTCTTTAGCTCTCCCTCGTTCTCCATCTCGCTCCCTCCACTTTACTTTAGTCTCTCTCTGCCTCTCTCTCTGTACCATATGGTGTACCATGGTACATTTAGCTTGTCAGTGATAATGGATGGCCATGGAAGCCCAGTTTTGCTTTAAGCGCTAGCTTGCTGCTCGCTGTCTCAGTGTGTGTGTGTGTGTGTGTGTGTGTGTGTGTGTGTGAGTGTGAGTGTGTGTGTGTTGGATGATGGCTGCTGATGCTTTCGGCTGTGGGATGAGGGATCATGAAGCAAAATCAGCCCTAACATGCACCCAACACACACACTCCCTTACACACACACACACACACACACACACACACAGAGCCTAGTTGATTGTAGTCGATGCTGATGAGGTCACTTCCATGGAGTTTCATTCATGCAATCTGATTGGTCTATACAAGGAGGCTGAATGTGAATCTGATTATACATTTTACGTGATTTTAAAAAGGTATATGAGTGACAATATGTTTTCATACCAGCTTTGTTTGAAGAAGCACCAGTTTTAGAGGCTTCGAATCAACCAATCGCATGAATCCACTGTCCTCAACATTGAGTGCATGAAGCACCGTGCCCATTTCCTGGCAAAAATACCCGTTTCTGCTGAGAGTTGACTGAGAGTGACCGAGTGTGGATAAAGATTTACTGATAAACTCACTGACGGTCGATGTTTTAAAGGACTGCATTGAGATTTTTTGTCAATTTGTCAAAAGTTTTTTTTTTTTTTTTTTTTTTTTAAAAAAAGAGAGACAGTGCATGTATATTTTAAAGCTGCTGTATTGGATATTTATAGTGATGCATCAAGTGACATTGTAAAAATGACGCTACATTGTAAAAGGGGTCTTGTTGAAAGAGAGACAAAAATCAGGTCATGGAAAAAAGGAGAGCATGGAATCAAATAAGACTAAGAGCTGAGGAGTGACAAACTTTAGAAGTGATTTTCAAAATGTGCACGTATAAAATATACCTATAAAATATGTATTTATTTTGGAAATATCAACCTAGTACAGGTCTAATGGTATTTTATGGAATCAGTAAACCTGGAGGAACCCTAAAGAGAGGACAGTGCTTTCTAAATGCATCTGAAATTGATTTCTGATTAATATTGAAAGGGAAACTTTGGTATTCTTAAACCTGGAACCTATTTTCCCATGTTGTTGTATCAAAGTGACTAATGGAAACAACAATTTTTGAAATTTGTCCAGTATTGAGAGAGAGTTCTGCAGCAGGCAGCAGCATATCAGGCTACTTCATAACCACTTCGGGCACATGGCACCACAATTAAGGTTCACTAAAAGTGCTGACACTGACACTGACAGGCTCAGTCATTATTTAAAGTGTCAGACAACAGTGAAGAAAGGATCCCATCAGAGACCTCTTTGTTAAAGAGTAAGATCCTTTTTGTTTAACCAGAAACAACCCCAAAGTCACAATTTCCAAACCCACCAGACTCTTTTTAAATAAACAGTAATGTTAGCATGTGTAGAGCCAGCATATTTTCACATCTAACTGGGTGAATTAAGGGTTTATTTCAACCAAACCAAAGTTGGTGATTGTTGGAACAGTGAAAAGACAAACCAAGAAGGTTTTTGTGAATTTTATTTGTTTTTTTTGACTTGAAATTAAGTGTATTTTACAATGATAAAATATTGTGTATTTAATTGTTTCTTCTTATTATTATAATTATTATTAAAAGGTCAACTACAAGCGGACAAACAATTATCCAAAAACAAAACAAAACAAAAAAAACAGTATGAATATACTTACAGAGAGTATTGTGGGTTTACAGCAGTTTAAACATCACGACTTAAGACCTTCTATTCCTCATTATTCTTTTTACAAACAGTGTGTACCCTATGAATTTTTTTTTAACTATTTTACATTGTGAAAAAGGGATGTGTAACAAATTGGGAGACATTCCAGTCCACTTGGTTCAAGGACCAGGCATTCTTGAAGGGATCTATTCATTTGTCAGTTCCAAAAAATGTTGCCATGACTGTTGTACATATTTAGATCCAGTTTGACCATAACTTTGTGAATCAAAAAAAAGTTACTAGAATGTTATTTTAAAAAGTTAAAACATTATTCTGATGGATTTGGCAATAGCTATTTCCAGGCTGTTTCTGGTCAAAAAATGAAATCTTATCTTTTAACAAAAAGGTCTGTCTCTGTTACCCTGGAAATCCAGAGTTCTTGCGAGAGCACAATTTGAATTTGCTCAGCGAGTCACTCTGGCAATCAGTATTGATGCTCATTACCTATGCCCATGAAACCAAGCTGCACCAATCACATCGGTGTATCTGATATAGGCGGGCCAGAGGCGAGCTAAACAGAAGACGACAGCCCTGCAGCGACGAAGTCTGGAATCAGTCAGTAAACATTGCAAGATGGCTACGGATGAACACCAGTTGTTTGAAATGGCTTTGGCCGCTTCAATGAACGAGTTAGACTTGGCTTTTTCTCCAAAAGAGGAACAGAAGATGGCGCTCGAATCTTTCCTTTGCAAGAAGGACGTTTTTGCTGTTTTGCCGACCGGATACGGCAAGAGTCTACTCTACCAGTTTGCTCTGCTGGTAGCGCTCTGGATACGTCACCCCGTGTATTGTTCTGATTGGTCGTAGTGTTATTCAGTTGCGTCCAGTGATATTTTCAAATGCATGCTTGGTGCCGCCCCTCGAGTTGGGCTATTTGCATTACCCATAAATAGGGTCTGGATTTCCAGGCTATATCTCTGTAGGAATCCTTTTCGTAACTTAATATAAAAAATCTGATCCTGTCAGTGGCAAAAATGAACAGACATGAATGGACATAAATTGATAGTGCCAAACACCCTGAGTGGTTACATTGCAGATTGTAAAAATAAAAATATTAATCAGGTCCTTTTCCCAGGCTGTCACTTAGTGTGTTACTGATCATTAATATATTACTATCTCAAAGCCTGATGATTGTGATAGTGATCAGGGCTGGAAATCCTCCTCCCCGCTGGCCAATCAGTGAACAGATCTGAGCCTCTTCCGCCTTGTCAAACATGAAGAAAAAAAACAGCTTTCCCCCCCACTTTGACTCAGTATAAACCCCTCAGTTATCCCTGGCATCGCCCCCATCATCGTCAGAATCATTATCAGCAACAAAGCGATGAGCTGAACTGAGTTTTGAAAAGAAAAAGAGCAGAATACAAGAACAGGATGCCTCCTCTTCCTCCTCTAGTCCTCATCCTTCCTGCGTCCCTTTTGAGAAGTGGAGTAAATGAAAAGCAGGGACAAAGACACGAGACAAGAGACTGTGATTGTGTGTTAATACGAGAAGGTGCTTTCATTCCTGCAGTGCCCAAATTGTCTGTGCGCTGATGGCTCTCCTGCTTTTTGTCCAAATTGTATTAAGTTTTAAGCACAGAAGAACATTTGTACAAATATAGTGTGACACAGAAACACACAAAGCATAAATCAATAACAGAAACAAGATTGTTGATGTTGATGTTAATGGATTTTAATTATCTTGTTTCGTTATCTGATTTAGAACTTTTTTAGAAGGAGGAAGTTGTGACAAGATGCCCTTCGCCAAATCACTAAGATTATCAAGGACTGAAACAGGAACTTATTTTAGCACTTGGATTAAAACAGTGGTTCCCAACTGGTCCAGCCACAGGGTCCAGATTTCTCCTTAGTCATTAGTTCAAGGTCCACAGAGTTTAATATGTTCAGCATCATACTTGTGTTTGGCCATGTCGTTGAGCTAGTTTGCTGTCTCTGCCAAGTAGCTGTCCATTAGTCAGTCACTCTACATCAGGAAACGGCACTTCAAAATAAATACTCTCTGCTGGAAATTCACTGTGCTTGAAAATAAAGTTTGTTTTTTACAAAGTCACTTGCGGTCCATTCAGAATGGACCCAAGACCCGCTTTTGGACCGCAACCCACCAGTTGGGAACCTCTGCACTGGGGGACTGGTCGCATCAGAAAGTGTCTCTGCAAAATATATGGTTCCAGAAGCTTGGTGAAGTCGTGACTTCTTGCAGGGCCAACTGGTGAACTAATGTCTCTGGAGAGCTAGCTGGTGTTAGCTAGCACCAGTCAGTCCCAATAGCTACTGTTAATTTTGTCTCAACTCATCTGTTTAGCTCTTAGACTTAGCAAACTGATCAGTGTGTCAGCTTAGCTTGGTCACTAATGGGACAAAAAAATTCTCACAGTACAGTCTGAAAGCCGATCCTCTTTTGTGGAGTAATGTGTACTCCAACAGAGGGAGCTGTATGTGGTTCATACACCGGATGTCCCTGTGGCCAGTTGAGTACATGCAAGCAAGCATTGCGGGTAGTTTACTTTGTAACGTGAAGTTTTTCTACTAGGGTTGTAATGGTACACAGAGGCCATGGTTAGGGGCATACCTTGGTTTAGCAGTCATGGTTCAGAGTGAATTGGGTGCAGTAGGGAAAAAGCATGTCTTTTAATTAATTTGCATTGTTCCCACTAGCAACTTTAGTAAACTATTTTTATCATACAATAAAAGGAACATCTCAAGCAAACTTTCAAACAATGAAAAACATGTTCCCAGCAGGTTGTAAAACTGAAAAGTGTCTCTTATGAGGTGAAACTGAAAAAAAAAAACATGCATTAGAAAGTGTTTCAAGTCGTTCACCTGACTATATGTCAGTGTAAATGCCAACTGCTTCAGTAATTGTTTTGTCCCTTTCTGCTCAAGGCCTCCTGAAAGCAGTGGGGGCAAGGAGTTGGGTTTTTTGGGTGATGCCATTGAATGTGTGTTAACACGTTCAGTGTGTTTCTATGGCGTGGGTGCGACAACACACTGTCCTCGTCTTATACACAGCTCTCTCTCGTACTGTCGTAGCTGATCTGGAACCCACAGGCAGGTCTTCCAACTGTAAGGTTTCATTCACCATAGTTGAACTCTTTGGTTGCATGCATCAATCTATATACCATGTAGTCAGTGGGGGGTGGGGGTGGGGGTGGGGGGGGATTTCTGATTTAAGGTAAAGATTAAGAAAATATTGATGTACCTTTTTTAATTTACTGACTTAAAACCTATACACAATTCATCATGGAACACAGAAACATGTTATCACATCTGAGATGAATCAGTAATAAACTGCAGCTGAATTGAATTATATCAAATCAGTGACGACGGTGCATCATATATATAGTGGCACTGAAGCCAGAGATGACTGAGATCCTCTCCTCTCCTCTCCTCTCCTCTCCTCTCCTCTCCTCTCCTCTCCTCTCCTCTTTCCCTGCAGCTGTGTTCTCCTTTCTCTCTCCAGCTGTTGCCAACCAATCACCTGCTCCCCCTTCCAACACACACACACACACACACATGCACAATATAATTATAGGAGACGGGGAGCTGGCTGGGGATCCATTTGAACACACGAATGAACGAAAAAGGGACGATTTGCATAGAGAACCCAAAGAGAGGTGATCGATTAGGAACAAACGATTACTACTGATTGATTTTTTCTTTATTCTGATGTAGTTCTATAAATAGTGCTTCATCTATGCGATTAGTTTATTGAGAGAATTCATAGCAATTCTGATCATTGTCATTTATCAGAAAACCACCACACACACTCTGGATTCGTCGAGGATTTTTGCTCTGGGAGACTGTGATGGACAGTGTCTACTATTTTATGATATTTTATAGGAAAACGATTAGTCAATTAATCTGAAAATGAAATGGGAAAAAGAGAAATGCTCCTTAGCTGCAGCCCTAAATGAAGAAGGCAAATAAACATCTAATTAACTGTAATTTGGCATTATTTTGTGCTGAATTCCAAAAGAAAAATCCATGAGTATGAAAATAGTTTACACACTCATCAGTCATCCCACACAGAGCGCAGACTGACCTCCATAATGGAGGATCACCACAGTGAGGAGCAAAAGGCTGAAGACAGACCTGAAGGAGGAGAGGGGTGCAGAGAGCACAGAACCTGAGAAAAAAAAAATAAAAAAGTAGAGCAGACAGGCTGCCAGAGTAGCCCAAAAAGTTTCCCTGCGTATCACTGCCTTAATGTCCCGACCGTTGGTTGGTTTCCATGGCAGCAGACGAGGGTAAAGTGGTAGCTTTTCCCTTTTTTCCCACGCTTCCAGGGCCGTGCCATGTGAATGCAGCGGGCAGAGTCTGTGCTGGCACACACTGAATGGGAACGGAGCTGACAAAGACCTGAAAAACCATGCTGTTAGTGTTAAACCGCCCCAAATCTGCCAGGGTGACCAGTTCAAATCCCGCTCGACCTCGGTACATGGAGCAAGGCCGGGACACTGCTGGGTGGGTTGACTCCCACCTAAGAAATTATAACAATAGTCTGTCTAAGAAGGTGATGGGGTTTCGGTAGAATACTTTGCTTCAGCTCTTGTTTTGTGTGCATGATTTAAAACACAAACAGTTGCTGTTTATTCACCTCTGCATCTCCAGTCTCTCAGCCTGGTTTCACTCCAAGAGTGTCAAAAACCAGCGCTTGGTCAGAGGCCCTTAGTGTCAAATATGCATCCACAATACACTATTTGGCGTTTATATGAAAATTACTGGGCTTTCAAAAAACTTTAACATAACCCCATCTGCATCGTTATAAGACAAGAAAGGCCACTTAGGTAAAAACTCAAGGTTGAATCGACTTACGTGACTTACCTCAACCACAATCCTTTCTTAACCCTAACCAACTACTTTTGTTGCCTAAACATGACCCCAACCCCCCTCTGTCTCAAGATAGAATGCAAAAGTTTACCCCAGAATCTTTATAAGGACACTGGGGGTTTACGCCCAAGCGTCAAAATACAACTAGTAAGGATGAGGCAAATTCAGGTTTCCTCAGCAGTTCAAATATGCATTGTTGTTTGGTGGTTGTCTTCTTTGGCCAGGGCCAGTGTGTGAGTAGCCTTACCAACACATTCGCACTCGAACCTCATCACATATCGACATTTGGTCATGGACTTTCCACGTGCAGATACGATGTACAAGGTACGCTGGGTGTGTTGGTTGTTGACGTTGTGGGACGTCATGTCAAGTTCTGCCTGTTACATGCGTTGTCTTCTTTCAAAATAGACTTCTGTTTTTACAGGAGCTTTACCGTTTAAATACAGTCTCTTTCAAAGTAAACGCACTACATCGGTACAACACCACAAATTGATGTTTTGTGTCCTTCAACAACAAATGTGTATGGTTGGGTTTAGGAAAAAATAACAGTGTTTGGCTTTATAATTTTATGTAACACGAACACCACTCTCCCAGGTGTTTGTTGGACCCACCCACCGCCCAGAAATATATGTCTGCCTAAACTAGCTTCCTTTTTTCTTGTAACATGTTCATAGCAATTTATTAACAAGTGACACCAGATAAAAAGCAGTGTGCATACTTACCAACCGTGAGACCTCGGAAATAGGTAGGATTTCGAAACCAAAGTGGGGTGTGTGGGGTTCCTTTCCCAAAAAAAATTGCGTTTCAGTCTGTTTCCTGCAGTCTGGTCACCTTTAAAGAATGCACATGACAAAATAATTACTTCACTGCCACAGCATTTTCATGTCAAACAGTTTTAATTCTCCTAATAATTCTCAGGAAATAATGAGACTAATTTTACCTCTGGCAATAACTTGCATCAAACTCTTTCACTGCAACATACAACTCCCTTCCTCGACAGAAAATTCAACACAGCGGTTTTTACAAAATGCATGCCCATTTCCTTTAAAAATGTACACAAGAATCTTGAATTCTTCTTTCCAGGACATCTGAAATTTGCATATATCTTTCTCTTAGTACTCTCTCCATTACTCACTGAGGAGGATGAGGTTCGAGCAGCCCTCTTCTGCATCATGTGCATGCCAGTTGTAGCTGTATAGTTGTCTCGTTGGAAACGGAAGACTTGCAGTTGAAGGCCTTATACATGCTGCACAGTGCCAGAAAAAGGTTGTGACAACGAAATGGAAAAAAAAAAGGTGTGAAAATTTATTATAAATCGGGAGAGTTAGTGGAGAATTGTGACCCCGGGGGGAAACTGTGAGAGGGCAATGAAAAACGGGAGTCTCCTGGGAAAATCGGAAGGATTGGCAAGTATGGCTGTGTCTTTTTAATTAGCTAGCTGATTTTATTTTTATATAAATGCCAGCTATGGTAGTGTCGAAGCCATTTTGTCAGTGGTTTGTCCACATTTCTGTGGTTCTTATGAACAAGTGGGGGACATTGTAGCTGTTGAAAATACTGAGTTTCTCTTGGAGTTACAGTAGGAGGTCGACGTGAAAAGTGTTGGCCATTCGGCTGCTTGTAAGTACAGTCTGAGCTAAATCATTTTTCCATTTTGACATCCTTTTTGTGATCTTTATTCATCATTTTATTCTCAAAAAGCCTATTTTGTTAATCATATATGGCCGTCTAAAAACGTGAGGTGTAATTAGAAAGACTATATTATGCTCATACTTTTTGTTTCTTTGCCTTTCAGCAGGCGACAACAAAATAATGTTGTTGTTTTGGAGCCTCTGAGCTTATAGAGCTGTTTGCTACACTTTTTAATCACTGACCTGTGATTGGTTAATTTTGATAAAGCCTAATGGAGCCCACATTGTAATTATTCTAGTTATTATAGCTGATATGGGTATTAACTTTATTTATTCCTAATTTGTTAGAGAAAGCAGGTGACTGCCCTCTCTGAGTTTCTACGTAGGCGCTCAGATCTCTCCTCCCTCCTCTGTCCCCGTCCTTTCTCCTGCTGTCCGTCTATTTCCACCCTCCTCTCCTCTCCCTCGCTGTGTGATGTCAGGTGGGGTCTGCCCTGCTGTGATGAAGCCGCTCTGATCACCGGCTCCCGAACAGTGTGTGGGAGCAGATATGTCATTATTCTGCAGCCAGGTGGTCGCACTGAAATCACACAGAGCACATCAGCGATGTGATGCACCTCCCAGGTCTACAGCTATACCTCATATTACAGCCATCCAGGTGTTCAAATGCAGAGACATTTGTCTAAATACAGGTATTAAGCTGGGAGTCAGGGTGGAGGAAGGGGAGGAATGGGTCCATCATTGATGGCAGGAGAGATAAAATGAGGAAGGAAGAGGAGAATATAGAGCAAAGTGAAGGAAAAATGTCATACTTACAGTCATGCTCACCATAATTGGCACCCCTTCATTTTTTGCATAACCTGTACAATATCTTCAGAAAGAAATGGAAATGTACCAAATTTATTTCATCAGGATCTTTTAATTGCAGGTCCAAAGTAATTTAACAAAGAAAATTGTTTTTTCAACTTACATATTGTAATTTCAAAGGAGAAACAGAAAAAACAGCATGTGCTGCAATAACAGCACCCCTCTTTAATATTTGGTTGCACACCCTTTGGCAGCGATGACAGCCTCTAAACGTTTCTTGTAGCCATCTATAAAGCTTCTTGCACTTCCCAGCTGGTATTTTCTCCCACTCTTCCTTTGCAGTTTGTTCAAGCTTTTGAATGTTTGCAGGGTTCTTTTCCCCAATGGCAGTTTTCAACTCACCCTAAAGATTTTCAATCGGATTGAGATCAGGACTCATTGCTGGCCATTTTAAAACAGTCCATTTTTTTCCTTTTCAACCATTCCTGTGTGCTTTTGGATGCATGCGTTGGGTCTTTGTCTTGCTGGAGGACCCATGATTTTCGACTCAAACCAAGTTTTCTTACACTGGGTAGGACATTTCGCTCTAAAATCTCATGGTAATTCTCTGATTACATGATTCATGTGATACGGACAAGGCCTCCAGTACCAGATGCAGCAAAGCAGCCCCACAGCATTATGGATCCTCCACCATGCTTAACTGTTGGTAGGGTGTTCTTTTCTTTATAGGCTTCGTTGCGCTGTCTGTAAACAAACTGTTGGTGTGCAAATGAACTTGAGTTGGATTGAATCGAATCAAACAGGGCTGGTGTGAAAGCACCCTTAGTCAGCATGCTGGCATTTCAGAAGCAGAAGAGGCTTAAGGGGTGTGACGTTCTGTGTTAAGTGTGACACATAACATACATGTTGGGCAGCACTTCCTAAACAATAACAATGGCATAACATGATCATTTACTGTCCATGTTATATGGCGATGATCTTGTCCTCCGCTCAGAAGATAAGGAGCTCCCGGACCTCAGTGTATTCCCAATTTCATTATATTTTCAGTTGCTGTCCTTCTTCTTTCAGTTAGCTGCTAACTGCTTCTAGCTGCTTTTCAAATTGTCAGACTTCAATTCGGCCCTGTTACAACCTCCGCTGCTGGCTTACAGGTGAAACACCTCTGTCCCCCCATTCTGTGTTTGTTCCTTTTATACAGAAAATAACAGCGCAACTTTCCCACATTGAACAGTGTCTGCTCTCCCCAGTCATAACAGAAGGAAGAAATAAAATGGACATAAGATAAAAGATTTCAAGTACAGTTTAAAAAGCAGAGAGAAAATACTGAATACGAGTCAGCAAGGAAGAAGTAAAACATAAACAATGAAATGAAGAGGAAACATAATTTTTACCAAAGGAGAGTACGTGGTGAGAAAAGAATGGAGGAGGAAGAGGAGGAGAAATGATCAGAGACAGACAGCCATGACAGTGACAGGAGAAAATCAGAGTGTGATTTTGAACCACAGGATCCTTTGACCTTTGACCCCTCCAGTCTGACAGCACCTGACCCATCATCCATCTCTCCGGGGTCGCCCCTCGTCCTCCTCCTCCTCCTCCTCCTCCTCCTCCCCTTCCACAGAGACTGAGACAGAGAGGTTGAACAAGGCAGGAAAAACACTGTCACAGTTTCTGCTCCCATCTATGATCATATCGATCAGATTCACTCCACAAGATCAAGACTCTTACTTATATTTTTTCCTTGAAATGAATTACTTCTTCTGTGTACCTGTATACTATCAAATTAGATATTAAAAGCTTTGATGAAAAAATGCAACATTGTCTAAGAGATTTGATAGTTCAGTTAGATGTGGTCGATTTGTTAGCACTATTGGCTCTGCTAGCTCTGTTAGCTTTGGTGGTCTGTTCAAGCCTGAAAAACAGTTTCTGTCAAAAAACTAAATTTAATCTTGAATTAACCCAATTTGTGTCAGAAATGGCATTTTTTTCCTTTTAAAGACAAAACTAGTAGAAATACAAGCACAAGTATCCACTTGGACTCTAAGAGGAGCTAATGAGAATTATTGGTCGATCAAAAGTCACTTTCGTTGTTACTCAAGAACTCATATGCTAACTATGACAAAATTTCACACAAATCTCCAAGAGGATAAAATGAAGAAGGAATGACATTTTGGGCTCTAGTTTCCCGGCGCGGCGCAGGGTGGCGAACCCCGCGCAGAGCTAGTTTCGAGCAGCGCAACCCGAGGCGCGCTCAGTTTGGTAGTTTGGCAGACCGAGGTCCGCTGAGATGGGTGTGGCAGTGCAGCAGGGGTTGGTGTCGACAGATCCAGCTTGGCGCAGTGACAGTTTCGTGCCAAAAGGCTTCGCCGAAGGTGCGCTAAAAGCTCGCCATCCGAAACCAGGTCTACTGTCAGCGCAGGGGGAGCGCAGCCGGTGTAAGCCGAAGTTTGGCTGACCGGCGGACAGTGCGCACACGTCACCAAAACCTCACAGGCAGGTTTCCAGAATGTCAGTCACATTAATGATGCAATAAATAGCCACAAAACTACTATTCAGTGCAACTATCTGCAATCAGCACATAAATGTACCTCTATATCGACTGTCCCGTCACATCTGATGTCAGATCAAAGGGGATTGGCACCGTTTGGCACGTTTGGCACGCATAATAGAAACCCAACCTGATTTGATTAACACAGCCTGCAAACTAATGAGTTCACACTCCTCTCAGCCAACCACAAACAGCCACAGCATCAGATAGGGAGTATATATTCAGCATCTGTCATCTTAGAAAAGTCAAAAGAAAAGAAACAGTGAGACTGCGAGAGAGAAAGAGAGAGAGCGCGCGCACGCACACGAGAGAAACGCAACATTGATTTACAATTGTGCTGACCTCCTCCCAGGCTACCTTTGCACCATCAGCCCGTGGAGGTCTGCTCGCAGTTCCGTATATTCGGACACTGCGAGCTTGGACCTCCTGGACCAAAACATAAGTTTCCTCCTGGGAGAAGTTTGACCATCTGACGCTGCTGCTCTCTTCTGCAATGGCAAATTGATTAAACTCTCATTACGCCTTCGTGCGGCGCATTTAAGGGCAAGGAGAGGGGCTCATTTGATTGGTGTGATGTGTGTAAAACCCACTCCACGCCTTCTCTCCTCCCTCTTTCTGACTTGCGCCGGTAGGAGGGACAGAGGTGGGAAAGAGGAGTAGCTGCGCCAGGCACACGGTGTGCCAAACTTACAAAATCCGCCTGGCCGCACCTAGTTGGCGAAGTGCAGGTGCGCTGCGCCCCCGCCTCGCCCGGTCTGCGAAACTAGAGCCCTTTATATCCAAAAAGGTTCAACTTTGCTGTGACATCACAATGTTCTGTAAATATACTTTTGCAGCCGTCTGTGCTGATCTGGGTTGAAGATGTGTGTGAAGCATCCAGGTTTTAGAATTTGTAGCTTCTTTGCCACAACATCCATACATGAGGCACTGTCTACTGTCCTGGCTACAGCTTTGTGTTCTGGACTATTCCTCTGGTGGTCCACCACATGCTCATTGATTTTGCTAGTATTTAGCTTCAGGTGTTTGTCGTTGCACCACTGAACAAAGCTCTCTAAAGCTCTCTTTTGAATAAATAGTTTTCTAAGTGAAGACAACATGTTTCTCGCACATGTCATCATACATGTCAAAATAGTGATATCTTCAAATTGGCCAAAAGATACATTGAATACCTTTGGTAAATTCCCACAGTCTTCACTGCTGATGTGAGTCTGTACATGGATGTAAACTACAACTTGACTGGTTGGTGGAGGCAAATTTGCCCTATCAGTAAGGAGGCTGGGGGTCCTTATGCACCCTGCTGATACAATTTTCTTACTTTTTTGTAATATTCAAGGAGTCTAGTAAACAAATTTTTATGTCCCTAACTTAAAATATCGGCCGTTCCATTTGCGGCCATCATAGATTTCTTACAAAAATTGAAAATCGGCATCTTCTCGACATCATGTAGAGACAAATTACAGCATAATTTAAACACTGGGAATTGATTGAAAGGGTTACTGTCATTATTCTAATACCTAAGATACATTAATACTTGACATTTATTAAAAAGTGATAAATGTACACTAATAATCTGGCATTCTTGTTTAGGAGTGAGAGGGTTATTATCATACACCACATATATATTTGTTTTTGGTAATAATTTTGTGTTTCTGAGTAGACAAACTTAACTATATGGCATGTCCAGCTAAGACATATGGTAACTGCTGAAAGCCTGTGAATAAAATGAGAGAAATGGTCTTGGATTCAAAGGGTTAAGAAAGCTGTATCCATAATTCACATAAACAAGGGTGATATTTTATTATATGTAAGACGTAGGTGTGAGAGTGTCTCCCTGCGGAAGGTCAGGAGACACATACATCTTTTTCTGTACCATAAAAATGAGCCATGCTGGTGTTCAGCACTCACTTTGTTTCCCGGCCTGTTCCTGTGTGACACATGAAAACCTTGCAAGCTTGAATGCTGCATCTTTATTTAGTCAGACAGTGTCAGTGAACAACACTCTGCCGTGTGGCTCTCACTGCTCATTGTGCCGCACTTTAATACTTCCATATTGTGCTGCTAATTCAGAATTTCACACCTTTTCTCTCGTTGCTACCTCTCTCTTTGTCTCTGTGCGTTGTTCGCCATCCGTCTCAACCCCGAAGACAAGAGGAAACGTGTTAAATCCACCTCTAAGAACCTTTTTAATTCAACATTAGCAGTCGTCATCTGTCTGCCGAACAATACCCAAACACAATTTACAGCTACATGGAGCATCCCGCCTTTGTTTACTCTGCAGCTAAATATTGTTCCATCAATAATGGACTCCAAACACAGAATCAGGCTTTTAGTTTTAGGTAATCCTGAATGTTTTACAGGAGATTTTTTTTTTCTTTTTGCCGTGTTTTATTGTCTTGGGAGCATAATTGGAGTATGCTGTTTCCTTCATTTGTTTTAGGTTTTAGGAGGAACATGGGCTCAGTGCCTCATGGATGTAACTCCAGATGCTATTGTGTCCGAGGTTTTTGTGGAAGTGTTGCCTGAAATCCTCAAGACAAAGGCAGCAGATATGGAAGGGAAAATATAAACCCTGGAAAGAATCAAATCCTCCCAAAATTCTCATTCGGCGACACTTATGAAAGGAGGATGGGGGGTTAAACTGGAGCATGGAACAAGGTGATGTCCAAAAAAGAAAAGGAAAAAAAAAAACACGTCAACACAGCAGTATACCCAAACCTCCTGCAGTGTTTCAGGTGCCATGTTTTCTACTTCCTCCCCCTACCCTCCCATCAGATCAGAGCGAAATAAAGACATTGATAAATTCACGGATGGGTGTGAATGTTGCCAAATCGAGTCAGACCCCGACCAAAGTAAACGCCGTGCCACGGAGCGAGAAAAGAGAAGGAGAAAAGAGAAGGAGGGATGGAGGGGGAGAGAAGATTTGGGGCTCTAATGCCAGCCTTATGCGTCTTTTAGTCGTTTCCGCCGTCGGGGCTTGGCACCGGCACGGCGCTGTCAGCCAGCCAACAAAAATCTGCAGTGCCTGCCGCATTTCAGCAGCCCTGTTTTGTCTGAGACCAACACACACACACTCACACACACACACACGCACAAAAAAAAACACACGGCGACACACTCGCAGCATACACACTCTGTGCTGCAAATCGGCGACGTTTTTCTTCCCGAAACCGAAGCTTCGTGAAAGAAAATGTAGAAATTCAGCCACATAAAATTCCTTAAATCAGAGGAAGAAATGTATTTTCTTCTTGAGCAGAAACACCTTGAACAAGATTTTTTTCCATCCTGTTTTGCAGTGCCACAAACACACCACGCTGCTGTGGAATATTAATATGAAATATAGTTTTCCTGCAGTTTGGAGGTTTTGGGGATGTCGCCCTGTTTGTCGCCTCGTTGTTGTGTTGTTTGTCTATTGATTCCAGGGTGGAGGAGGGGTGAATGAGTGTGATGGGATGAGGTGTTGGTGGTGGTGGGGGGGTTGGATAATGAAGGCTGTTTGGTAACGAGGGAAGGGGGGGACCGTTGGGTCTCATACACATGAACAGGGAACAAGTGTCATGGCTGCTGCTGAATTTTAATCTGAATCCATCTGCTTCACAACCACACAAACATACCAACAATTTTTCTGATACATACATGCAAATATAGTCTCTCTGCTAGAAAAATATACCGTTACCTAAAAAGAAAAAAACGCCAGCGTCAGTGGACATCACTCATTATGTGTATCCCCTTTCAACAGTTAAGCAACCGCCTTTTTAGATTCCCCCAAAGATCCATCGCCACCAAATCGAAACAAGCATTAGTTCCTAAAAAGTTGACATTTTAGAGATGAATCTGTCTGTGTCCCAGTGCCACATTGCATAATAATTGCATGCATACACATTGCATATATACTAATAGTATATAGTACTTACTTTATAATAATTGTCATTGCATTGTGTCTGGCGTTAGTATACACAAAACCAATGGCTGCAGATCTAAGAGTGGAGGGCTGTGTGCTCTACAGTTGGTAAATCCCTTTGAGGCACATTTGTGATTCTGGTCCATATAAATAAAGTGGACATGACTGTTCTCCTGTGTCCCAACAGGAAATGATACACACATGCTAACAGATGTCAGTCAAACTGCAGCCTTGAAATGCCAATTTCACAAAGCCACAGAGCAAATGTTTTTTTTTTTTTGTTTTTTTTTGCAAAGACTGTATGCTTATATTTTGTTTGCTGTTTCACCACCATCAGCTCCCTCACTTCCTGTCTTCATAGCATGTGTGGGACGATAGCATCAATCAACAACACTTGTAAAAAATGAAGGGTTGCTGTAGCTATTATTTTTTTTCCTTAACCTTCGTCTGTTTTTTGAAGGTCGGAATTCTCAGTTTAAGTTTACTAGGCCTAAGTTGTGCCCTTTAAAATGTCCATAATGGAATGATACCAGTCTGTGTCATGTATAAGGAGTGCAACCGAAAGATGTCATTGTTCCCTGTGTCTGTCGAATCAAGTTTATGTAGTGAGGGCCACAAAATGATTGGAAAGCAAATTAAGCTAAAAAAAAAAAAAAAAGTCTTTATTGTCTGTGTGACCAAAATACCTCAATATCGATAAAATCATCAACATTAAGCAGCGCTCACTGAACGTGTTTCACCAGTGGCTTCTTCAGGTTCGCTCAACAGAATCACATGAACACACAGGTGTGCTAAATATACACGGGTCACATGACTAATTATCACAGTTATTTCACTTTTCTGTTTTGATTTTTTTTTCTTTGACATTCTTCAGAAACTTTTCAAAAGATAATTTACAGTTCATCCAAGAAGCAGAATTAATTTACACTAAATTGCATAGATCAAAAAACAATGCAAGATTCATAAAGAGTTACAAGAATAATGTGTGATTTAACCTCATCCCATTACGTAGGTGACTGAAACAAAGATTTCTGTTTACTTACCTCAAAAGGAACAGGCAGCTGCAGAAGAGAAAGGCCTAATCAGGGCCCATTCTATTGTGATTGGCTTCAATGTGTAAAAGAATACTAACAAAAATACTTAACATGGAGTTATCAATATTGTCTAGTTTTTATATATTCCACAAATGGGTTCCAAATGCTCATAAATTTAACTGAAGAGCACTTTAATGTGAATCTTAGTTTCTCAAGTTTGAGATGTTGCATTGGATTCTTCCAGTGGAGACGCATTAAATGATTCACCTCAGTGCTAATAAAGTTTTAAAGTTTTCATCTGTGGTGCAAATACAAGTAAGAATGGCATTTTTAGAGAGAGGTTGTGAATAAAATGGGAGGAGGTCGAGCTGGAATTCAAGTTGGTCTGGAGTGTCTTTGTGAAGACATAAACAAAATGTTATTGAAAGAAATGCAGAAAAACTTCCTTGGCTCATTAGCATGCACTTTTGAGACGGTCCCTAACTTCAGCTCATCTGTGTCTCTCTTGGCTCGTGGCCTCTCGTGGCTTCAATATCTGATCATGAGGTAAAAATACCACCTGTGAAACATCAGTTGAGCTTAATTTTAAACTTGTTAAAGACAAACATCACAGAATGCAGGAATATTACTGCAAAAATTCCGATCCTTGCTAACAATCCAGTGCAATGCTTTATGTTGGATAGATCTGTTACAGACGTGTGACGTAACAGTTATTACTTAGTGTTAATTGTGTAGGGAGATGTCAATGAGTGAACGAGTTGTGAGGTTAATTTTGTCACTTTTCTGTGCCATAACAAGAGGAGGGAAAACTTCATGTGAGCTTGAAAAACAAACACCATTTCCATGTTTTATTGTTCATTAGACGTTGAGTGAATGAAACGCTGGGCTTTTTGTGGCAGATGTTGTTTTGGGATTGAGGGAGAAGACACAAACTCTTTGTTTGGCTTGTTTTTAGAGTTTGTGAAGCAGTTTAGGTGCTTTTGTGGCAGTTTTTGTTTCACCACTGAAGCTGTATGTGTATTGTACTCAAAAACCAACACCAGCATCATTCTGCTATATATATAACTAATAACTCATGCTTTTAGCCCTGATAGCAAAAAATGGTGCCGATACTGGATGCCTGTCTTTGCTTTTCACAATTGTTTTTATCATGGCCATTTTTTATATACTTTTATATTTGTAAAATTACTAACAATGCCATAGTAACAGGAAACAGACCAGTATTAGTGGACTACAGCAGCCTCAAGAGACCAGAATGCACTGCAGTTACAGAATGGGATGCAGTTTAACTACACTACACAAAACCAACTCCCCTTGAGGTTCATAAACTGGACGCTTCACTTAAAGCAACCTGTAACTGACAGCAGTTTCAGAACAGTGGTTCAAAGGCATTCTGGGAAGTGTAGGAGATCACTAAAGTGCACAAAGTGCTTTACAGTAAGAGCAGTATAAGCACATGAAAATGGAATGAACACAAAACAAAACTGATTCATAAAATTATGTAACTGTAAAACTATAAATCATAAAATCAAGTAAGATTTTTAAAGTGTTGCAGCAGCGTGAAGCGTAAAAAGTGTTTCAGACCTGTATCAGGAAGTCAGCTCTAGTGAAAGGCTAAAGTGAACAAATACATTTTTAGCTTTCTTTTACAAATATTTAGCGAGGTAGCTTCCCTGATATCTATGGGTAGTGTGTTCCATAGCTTTAGGGCGTAACTGACAAAGGCTGCATCTCTCTGTTGCTGGGAACCTCCAATAAACCAGCAGCAGATGATAGTGTTCATTCATTCATTCATTCATCTTCTAACCGCTTCATCCTCTTGAGGGTTGCGGGGGGCTGGAGCCTATCCCAGCTGACATCGGGCGAGAGGCAGGGTACACCTTGGACAGGTCGCCAGACTATCGCAGGGCTGACATGATCACAGTGTTCTTGGAGGCAAATAGTTAACAAGGGAGTTAGCAATGTAGCTCGGTCCCAGCCCATTTACGGCTCTGTATACAAGGAGGCGGAGCTAATTGAGTGAGTGACATCAGGTGAGGTTAGAGCTGAGAAAATTAAAACATTATACACACTAGATTCAAAAAGATGGACACCACTGTGAAGATACCCAAGTGCTTTTTTATTGCAGAAAATTGAGAAAACTTAGATTTGGAGGAACCATTCAGAAACTCTATTTCAGTTAAATCAAATAACCAGATCGCCACTCTCCAATGTTACCTTTATTTTTAATTATTCACAAACAATGAGATGTTTAACAAATTCAATATGAATTTGAAAGCAAAATAAAATAATTTCAAGATCATATTCACGTGATAAAATGAGTCTACGACAGCATCGTTATGCAGAATCAGATGTAAAAAATTAAGAGAAATGTAAAAAAAAAAAAAAAGAATCAGAGTTATGGTCCAATCAGCAGTCTGATCTGTTCTGATATGGCTGAAGGTAGAAGCCGACAGATGTGAGCTGGATGCTGCGTCTCTCGAGTCGTTCTCGTCGCTCGTATACGTTCATCTGTTGTTTGATGTATTCACTCGTTCCAGTGCCAAGAAATCAATGCCTGCTGGGATTGAAGGACGGGGGGTGGTGGTGTGTGTGTGTGTGTGTGTGTGTGTGTGGTGGGGGGGTTATCTGTTAGACGACGGTTACTCATCGACCATCGTCTGTTAAATTAATGTTGATCCCAAAAAAATGTTACGCTTTACAAGGGAAGACAACGCCATGAATAAATATATAGATTATTTCGAATTCAGTGCTGGCGGGATCGTTTCAGAGTGACTGTTAGATTGTGTGTGTGTGTGTGTGTGTGTGTGTGTGGGTACCTTTTAGACTTTGTAGAAACTTCTGGACCGGTGCCCAGCGGTGTCATGGAAACGCTTGAATCGCTCAGAATGATTCATGTCTGCACAGTCCAACCCTCCCCCCATCACACACGCACATGCACACACACACACACACACACACGCACACACGCACACATGCACATTCACACACACAGCGTGCAGGAAGAGGGAGTTTAACCCTTCTTCTATCCATCCTCCCCCCCCACCTCTTTTCTCTTCTCTCTCCTCTCTTTCTTTCCTCTCGTCATCTCGCCATCCTCGTCAAATCGCACTATTAGTCACATAGTTTATTAAAATGGACTCATTATATGGATGTCAGAGGAGATCACGTCTCCTCAGTGTTTCCTTTCACGCAGAGAAAGACTCGACATGACTCTGAAAAGAACGAGTCTAGACGTAGACATCGACCCCCAGAACAACTCCATCGAGTGCTTCCTTATTTCCTCCTCCTGATGAAGCTGAATGAAAACCGGTGACTGACAGATGTCACATGTCCATCAGTATAAAAAGTGGAGATGTCAACACCGACTGAACGTCTCCATTTTTTTAACATGCCTACTTTTTGTGAATCTGAATATAAACACAATAAAAAAAATATGGATAAAATACTGTCGGGAGAATATGACAGATGTTGATATCGACACCTAGAGCGACTTCATCCCTTTATTTCTTCCTCTTCGTGATCCTTGATAAAAGAAATAAGAAATAACTAAACTTGAATGAATTATTTTTAAAAGTTCTCTTAGGATGGATTAATAGATGTCAAAGAGAGGCATAAAATCCAGCAAAAAATAAAATAAAATCCACTTCACTCCTCTCTTTTCTTGTTTTCTCTTCTCCTCTCTTGCTTCCTCCTCTCTTTTCCTCTCTTGCTTCCTCCTCTCCTCTGCTCCCCTCTTCTCTTGTATCCTCCTTTTCTCTGCTCTCCTCTCATCTCTTCCCTTGTTTCCTCTTCTCCTCTCTTGTTTCCTTCACTCCTCTCCTCTGCTCCCCTCTCTTTTCTTGTTTCCTCTTCTCCTCTCTTGTTTCCTTCACTCCTCTGCTCCGCTCTCAGCTCTTCCCTTGTTTCCTCTTCTCCTCTCTTGTTTCCTTCACTCCTCTCCTCTGCTCCCCTCTCTTTTCTTGTTTCCTCTTCTCCTCTCTTGTTTCCTTCACTCATCTGCTCCGCTCTCAGCTCTTCCCTTGTTTCCTCTTCTCTTTTCTTGCTTACTCCTTTCCTCTCCTCTGCTGTCCTCTCTTCTTTTGTTTCCTCCTCTCCTCTCCTCCCCTTTCTTTTCTTGTTTCCTCCTGTTGTCCGCTCTGCTCTCCTTCCTCCTGCTTGTTTTCCCCTGTTATCGTCTATCTTATTCTGTCTTGTTTCCTCCTCCCTTTTTCTCCACTCTCCTGTTTCCTTTTCTCCTCTCCTGTTCCCTTCTCCTCTTGCCTCTTCTATCCTCACCTCCTCTCTCTTCTCTTGTTTCCCTCTCTTCTCTTCTCTTCTCTTCTCTTCTCTTCTCTTCTCTTCTCTTCCATACCCTCCAATCCTCTCTTGTTTCCTACTCTTCTCTCTTGTTCACTTCTCCCCTTCTCTTCTATTCTCTCCTCTCTTGTCTTCTGTCCCCTCCTGTCCTCCCTTTTTTCCTCCTCTCCTCTCTTGTTTCCTTCTCATCTCTTCTATCCTCTTCACCCCCTTTCTCTTCCTTTTTCCTCTCTTATTTCCCTCACTTCTCTAAGCTTCACTTCTTTCTTCTCCTGTCCTCTTGTTTCCACCTCTCCCCTCTTACTTCCCTCTCTCCTCCTCTATCCTCTCCTCTCTTATTGCCTCCTCTCCCTTGTTTCCTCCTCTCCTCTCTTGTTTCCTCCTCCCCTCTCCTGCTTTCCCCTCTCCTCTCTTGATTCCTCCTCTCCTCTTTTGTTTGCTCCTCTCCTCCCGTGTTTACTGCTGTTGATGTAATCACTTTGTTGGTGTGCTGCAGTTAATGAAACTTTATTAAACTAATTAAGATGAACATTAACATGGAAGAAGTAATTAATGAAGAAGAAAATACTGAGCTCTCCCGTCACTGCTGCCTCATATTGATCAGGAGATGCTACTGTGTTGTGATGAATTGATTCTCAGTGCACCTCACAAACAAGATTCCTCCCTGTCTGTCACTGGAGGGGAGGACGCTTCCTACCACTCTGTTAGCTTATTAAATATTCAGCCAAAGCCACCATCTTTACCGGGCGTTAACACAGTGTAGCAGAAGTCTAAATCTTATCAAATCTTGAAGGTGGCTTGTTTTGTAGGGAATGAAGACGTCTCTCATTTCATTTCATTCAGCATCTCACTTAAACCATAAAGATTCTACTGTGCTGAAAGGGTGTAGGGCTTTCACCGCAAACTACTGCTACATTCATGCCCAGCGTCCACACGACTGCCGAGTGTTGGAAACCCTACAACAGGTGGTGTCTCTCAAAGTCAAGGATCCTACCTTGGTAGGACAAGTCCTTCCAAGGAAGGATCCTGCAGAGGTAAGGCAAGAGTCCCTCCTAGCATTCAGTGGACACACATTGGAACAAGCTAACAAGTGCCCACATGTGTGCTTCATTGACCCAACTGTGATACTTTTGGCACTCTCTAATGTTGTCGTACAGTTTGAACAAATATAAGCAGTGTTGACTTTAAGAGAGAATATACTTCTGGATTTTACTTCCAAACACTTTATACCTGCTGAGGATATACGCATGCATTCTTAAAAATTCTCTGAATAAAGTAGAATTTGAAGGATCCTTGACATTGGAACAGTCCTTAGGTGGGATTTAATGACGTAGCATCCTTGAAATTCGGCTATTTAAGGATCCTTCCTTGACTTTGAGACAGAGTGCTGCTGACCCCGTTTTAGTTTGAAAACTCCAGAGATGCGTTTTAGTGTGGACAGGCCAAAACTGAGACTTTATAAAATGAGGAAGCAGACACCCACATTTGCCCCCCGATTGGGTCTTATCAATCACATGTCACGCCAAAACATGTTGCGATTTATCTCTCTTGTGTGGGTAACGTTAAATCTTTCTCATTGCCGTGGCTTCCTCTGGCGTTGGATAATGCCTTCCGTACTGCTCTGATATGTCGCCGACTCCCAATCTATGGTCTCCGCTGCCTTGACTGCCTTATACTCATGCTATTTTCAGTAACAGCTCTACTTCATTGACTGCCTAAGCAGAGAAACCTCTGGTTTTATTGTTGCCATCACCATAGTATTTTCTGTAACTAAAAAAACAACCACAGAGTTCACGTTCTGCTGCCTTGTAACACCAGCACGAGCATGCCCAGTGTATGTGAATGGTCATGTGATGTGTGTTTTTAGGCATGTGCTAAAACGCTTGTATGTATGGACAACTGGTTTTTTTTTTGTTTTTTTTTGGTGTGGATGTGGCATTAGTCACTGTTCTGTGACACTCATTAACCCTGTCCTGTCTCATTTTGCTTCTCACTGCGGGGCTGTGCAGCAGCCGCAGAAGTAAAAACAACATGTGGGAAATAATATTGATTCTACTTTAATATTCAGTTAATATCAACTAAATTAATCACAGCTTTTTCTGTATGCGCTCAGCGTTACCTGTAGGTGATTTTGTTGTTGCACTGCTGCAGGTCACACAATGACGGGTCACAGAATACGGTTCTTCCTTTAACATGATGGATGCAAGGTAAATATTTAAGTAGAGGCTTCTGCTTTTTCATTAGTACCCTCTCGTAAATTGTGCACTTCACAATTGTTTCTTTGAGTCAGGTGAAAGTCTTGAAGTTGAGGTATTTGGTCACGTTCAGTCACATGCCTGTAATGTCAAAAAGAGGCACAACAGACTAAGTGATTTTTTTTGGCCACAGACCGCTGTGTAATTTACCATCTTGGAGCCAGATCCAAAATGGAACCGGCTTTTGCAACCCATCCCAAAGTACCCTATCATGAGATTGAAAAATTAAAGATTAAAAATCAGCAAAAAGAAAAGAGAGAGAGCAGCAATAAAATGTGTATATCGCATCAGTGTAGAGGCCCCTTAAAACAATCTGAAAAAAGAAATACTACAACACTAACACTACAGGTCTGAGAGTCGTTCTGGGCTTCGAGGAGGCAGACATGACCAGAATACAAAGTGGTGTTGCTTTGTGGGCTTCTGTTGTGTAGGCGAGTCCAACAAAATCCACTATTTATACACACACAGTAAGTGTGTCTCTGGTTTTGGATCATGCGTTATGAGTGTTTGCTGTCTCTGGTTTCGTATCGTGCTGTGTCGTGTGCTGGCCTTGTTCTGTGAAACACTTGTCAATGAACGGGCTGGTTACAAACACCAAAGAAAAGGTAAAATAATAGCGATGACCTTTAAAAACCTGACGCTGTGACACCGTGTTAAGTGAAGGGATTGAGAAGCGGTGCTTTTGTGAAGACTGACATGCTGATGAGACGGACAGACTTTCAGTTTCTGAGGCTGGCCTTCATCCAAGCGCGGAGAGACACAGAGATTTCTGTCGCTTGTAAATCGCCCAAGCTCAATGTGTTTTTGTGTTTGTTCTGTGTGGTTTTCGGACAAATTTAGGGTTGAGTACAGGAGGAAAAACAGGCAGAAAGAAAAAGTGTTTCAGGGGGTCAGTGTGTGTGCGTTTTTCTCCATTGTTTTCATACTAAAAAAGAACGAAACTGCCGCACACGGACAGAAATAAGCACATGTAGTAGTAAGTTTAGGTTAGCTTCAACGTTAATGTTGAGATGAATTTATTTTAAGTTAAGTCTTAAGATTAAAATTAGCTTCACGCTGAGGTTGAATTCAGGAGGAAGGACAAAAAGAAGGATGTTCTGCATTGATTGGTTATTGTTTTGTGTTGTTTTGCATGTGTTGTGTTAAAAACCATGTAGCTCCAACATTTCTTTACATGCGCAAAGAAAAACAAGCTGGTTTTGAGCTTTGGGATAATACATTATTTAGCTACTCCAGTGGGTTTGTAATGGTATATTTAGCTTAAGAAAAGGGAGAATTTTAAAACACTTTGTTGTGCGATTTACCTGAAAATTACAAAAACACCAAATTTGGAGATACATATACGATGTGTGCTACATATGTGTTTTATAATTTCACTGCTTACTGCTGATATTTGTGGTTGTGAGGTTGTGAGTGATGTCTTCCATTTCACATGTGAAATGTAATACTGTATGTACATTTTAAATGGTGATAAATTCACACGTGAGGAACGAATCCAAACTTGTCTAGTTTTGAGCGAGAAAATTCAGTCTTTGGACTCAGTACGTTAAAATTTAAAAATCTTAAATAAAAGAACACAATTTTAAATTGAAGAAGTGGACATTGAGTTATGCTTTATTTTATTTTATTTGTTCTTTGTTATTTTTATTTATGCAAAAAGTCTGGCTTTAGTTTGAAGATTCATGCTTTTATGGAACAATATTGTTTCAGTGATTCAGATGGGCTGGTAGGTTTTAAAGGGGAATGGCACCTGTTTTCAAGGGACAGTTCAGCCCAACATCAATAATACATATTTGTCCTGTTACCTGTAGTGCTATTTATCAATCTAGATTGTTTTTGTGTGAGTTGCTGAATGTCCATAGAGATGTCTGTCATCTCTTGAATATAGTGGAACAAGCTAAGTACCATCTAGTTCTATTTAACTGGAGAGAAGGCACTGCAGAAGCAACTAAAGCCTGGCTAGTGATGTTTCGGGTCTATTTTTAATCAACCCTTTTTTTTTTTTTAGTTCCAGGCCACATTTAAATTCTAGTTTACGCCTGCTAAAAATGTTCAAATATTAATATTGATGTGGACAAAATTCTTTTAGCTCCGTCTGATCTCAAAACGCTTTGTGTCTACTGTCAAATCTGCCAGATTTTAGTTTAAATCTATCTTGAAAATAGAAGTATTTTTGTTCAAGCTTATTTTAGGATCAGGATTTAAGACTGGAGTTTGGTTATGAGCCTGTTAAGAAGTAGCGTGATAATGGCTAATAGTCTAGCAGAGCGTCCTGGATTCTGTTAGCTCTCAGCTTGTAATGGAGCTTATTTGTGTTTCCTCTCTGTCTCTCAGCGTTGTGGATTAGCAGGGATTTGGTCCTCCTGGCTCACCGACTTCTCTATGGGCTGTATACAGCAGAGTGGGCTGACCTCCCCTCCTCCACCTTTTGTACCTCTGCAGCCAGCACACTCTAATGAGTGGCGGTTTGTCTGGGGGTCCTCCTCACGGCCAATGAGCCTGTTTATGTTCATCATCCGGGAAAAAGTGTCACTGCAGGGTTCCTCAGAGAAATGCAGAGGTTGGCGGAAGTAGAGATGAGGTTAGAAGACTTTCTATGGAGTTTTTTGAGGTTCAAGACAGTCAAGTGTTTGTTGTTAGATTATTTGGGGGCTTTGCTGTTTTCCTGTGAAAGCTGAAAGATTTAAAAACAGACAGGGTTGGATATGGATGCACGTATGGTTACACATATGGTTATAGAAGGCTTCACCTAGCACCTTTTTTAATCAGTATTTTGATTGAAGTGTCGAAAATATGTGGTTTGCTAAAATGATCTCCCATCAACAATCCAAAACCCTGAAACACTTCAGCTAATGATGGTATTAAATGGAAGAAATCCTGAAAATCCTCATGTTTGACAAGCTGTAATGAACAATATTTGGTATTTGTACTTGAAAAATGACCTCATGTCTCATCTTTCCAATAATATTAAACACAATTCCCTCATCTAAAATTAGTTTGTCTTTTAGTCTGAGTACCTTTAGAGTTCTTGAGCCCTGCGTAAAGGTTGCACTAAGGGCATGTCAAGGTTAAGTTACTCTTTTAGTATTAGAGAATGGCAGGTGCCAGGCATTTAAGAATTTGGAACAATTGTTTGTGAGAGGGGAGTTTATACGTTCTCCCTGTGTCAGCATGGGATTCCTCTGGGTTCTCCAGCTTCCTCCCACAGTCACAGACATAAAGTTTCAGTTAACTGTTGACTCTAAATGGCCTGTACGTGCGAATGTGAATGTGAATGGTTGTCTGTCTCTATAGCTGCATTTTTTCTCAACACTTCCACCATAGTACCCTCTGAACTGTACATAACCCATGCAGACATGTACCTAAACCTTAGATCTGTTTAGTGTTTCCAAAACAAACAGCACTCTTAAATGTATGCTGTACGTTGCTGTTTCTCAGTGCTTTGTCTAGGAACATCTTCACATTGTTGATAGTCCAAAGACTAGAGTTACACAGCGTCATTTTCAGAAAAAAAAAGAACAGGCTGGAGTGTTTGGTGTCTCTGTTGCAATGGATGACATATTTAAAAGCGAGTTTGTGCATTGAGTCCTCGTCGAGCAAGTGACAATTCTCTTTTTATCAATCAATAGATTCCAAGTGTTTCTCGCTCCACCTTTTAGGATCAAAGTAGTGTGCTAGGTACCTCAACAGAGGGGTGACAAAAAAAAAAAGGATGGAGTGGAATGGTTATTTTAGTACCGACTAAAACTTTTGACAATGAAAATACAAAAATAACCGTTCTAACATGTAATGAACTGAACTGAACTGGACTACTTGACTGAAACAAGGCATAAGTGTCAGTCATGTTATCGTCTGGCAACCAGTCAAGGGTGTACCCCGCCTTTTGACGAATGTCAGCTGGGATGAGCCCCCTGCAAACCTGAATCAGATAAGCAGTTACAGAAAAGTAATTCATGGATGTTTGTGTAAAGTTTCCATAAATTTATTTTGAAAAATGATTACAAAGGCATTTTTCAATGAGCCACGCTCTGAAGAACCCCTGCTCTCTTGTGGTTTGAGGTGCCTTCATGAAGGTAGTTTCCTGAGAACTTTCAATTGTTATCAGTTTCCTGGAATCACCATTAGGCTTTGAGAACCTTTAGAGGAAGGGTTTTCTTGGAATTCTCAGAGGATCTGAACACCTGCCTGAATGTCTGAGTTTTCTGAACCCTGTTATGCATTCCTGGAAGTACTGTCATATCAGAAAATCCTTGTTTAAAATGGGTTTGTCAAAAGATCAAATAAGGAACCACCAGATTATTTTATGACGAGTTTGCCCAAAGAGCATATCACCGCCATGTTATTCAACAGTCCGTGAGAGTTGAGTTTTCAATTACAAATGTTTTGTGATGGAACCCTGCAGTTTGGACGTTCTTGAAGGCACTTCAGTTGTTTCAAGACATAGTGAGGACTGTTTCCTGAGAACTGACAATTGTCAAAGATTTCTTGAGTTTTCATCAGAGTTTGAAAACTTTTAAGTCAGGTTTTCTAAGAATAGTCTAGGGTGCACCTGAGACGAGCTCCAAGAAGTATCGACAGATTAAATCAGTGTTTTTTGGGGACCTGTTTGACAATGAGCCCTCTGAGGTTGATGAGGTTCTTTGAAGGTACTGTAGAGTTTGTTATTCTCTAGTCTCTTTATTGTTAGAGGGTAACACAGGCACAGTCAGCCTCTTGACAAATGATGATCTTGAGTCTTGTAAGGATTGTTTGAGTCTTCTAGAAAACGTCCGGGTTAGGAAATAATTGCGAAAGCGTTTTTCAGCAACCCATCCAAGGACCAATGACCCCTCTATTTTCAGTGTTCTTTGAAGCATTTTTTGAAAATAGCTTTCTTGAAAATAGCTTTGTAAGAACTTCCAAACATGAAGGTTCCTAAAAGCACTGTCATGGTCATCCTTTCAAGAAAGGGATTTTTATTCAGAGTTCTTGAAGGTACCCTCTATAATGCTTTAAAACCTTGAGCTAAGGTCCTAGAAGTACCGTCAGATCAAATGAAGCATTTTAAAAGGGGCTTTGTTGAAGAGTCTTTTGAGGTTGACCGGGTCCTTGAAGAGCTGACACATTTTGTAAACCCCTCTGGAAGTAAGGTTCTGCACAAACTGACGAAACCAAAAAGGTTCACAGAAGCGCTTTTATTTTGGAGAGTAGGGAGGTTGACAGGGAAACAGAGTAGAGGCGAGAAGAGAGGAGGTTCTGCTGGGATCTGATCCAAAGTAGCCTGATAGCATCAGAGAACATTGTGTATGAAGCAGACCGAGGAATAAAAAATAACACTGCAGTAGTAATGTGGTTTGTCAGCTGGACTGCCAAATGTATTTTGTGATTGTACATTTATTTTAATTTTTCTGGATCTACTCTGCCGCTCCGTTTTTCATTGCAGCCATTTTCTTTATGTTTCTAGGGATTTTTATTTCTATTTGAACGGGTAAAAATGTTGGGCAAAGATCACAATGCGGTGGGTTATCTGATCTAAATTAAAACAAAATTAAGCTAATCTAGTGAAAACCACAAAGCACTATTATGTGGTCATAAGAAAAGAAAGAAGAAATTTAATACCTATTAAATGTCACAGCCCTCTTGTAAAGAAATAATCTACTTTTAAAAGAGAGATTTAATTATTTGTATTATTTTTTTAAATTTTATTCAGACATACTTTGTGTTGTAACACCTTTTTTTTTAGTAAATAAACTCAATTTTTTTCTAATTAAACCACAGAGCTGCTTCCCCGTTGGTGTCTGTGTGTGTGCATGTGTGTGTGCGGGTGTGTGCATGTGTGTGAGTCCATTCACTGTATACTGTGACAGGGTGTGTGATCTTGTGGCTGACCCTTCACATCCTGCGTTGCTCTGTCCCTGCCTGGCTTTTTTTTCCCCCCCTTCTTTCCTTTAATGCTGCTCTCTCTTTAACGGCCAAATTAAAATACCAGGGATTTTTGTTTGTGTGTGTAATACATGAGCTCAGCTTGCGGAGATGGTGGAGGTGAAAAGGTCACCATGTTTGGACAAAAGTAAAGAACCAGAGTTGTGTGTTACGTCCTCAATTCAAAATATATTTTTCTTGTATTTGTAGCTTCTGTGTCGGGGTCATTGTTATCTTAATTGACACAGTTGAGCATTTAAAACACAAAACAAACAATGGTTTCTTTTTCATGTTTGTGACTTTAACAAGTAGAACAAGAATTGCTTGTTTTTTTTTTTTCCATGGCTGCACCGGCAACAGAATGTAATTAAATACAACAAATATAACTCTGGAAAACCAGTGTTTTTGGAAACACTGAAATATCAGAAGACACACATAAATCCATACATCATTTATTTTGTTTTGTCTTTTAATTCTACATATGTGACAGTATTTCAACTACAAAAGGTCATCCTTGGGTGAAGGTCAAACTGTGAGTGCACGTTGTCTGAATTGGGTAATTCATGACAAGTTATAAATGTGAGGACAAAGGATAAAATATCCACAAAGGGCAAAATATCAGTATTACTTCATCTTGTCTTTTCGATTTCTGTGGTGTGTATTTGGAGAGCCTTTTCTTTTGAAAGAGCATGCAGCAGCTGCTGTTGTAGCCGGTGCTCTGAATGTGATGGCTCTAATAAAGTTATTTTTGTCAGTACTGAAGTGAAGTGCTCTCTGTACATATCCAAACTACTCATCCCCAAAGACACAGGCCTCTACTCTTCTATTATTATGTCATGCAGTTATATGCTATTTTTATTTTTGTCAGTTCGTTCAGGCAGCTGGATTTATTTTACCCTCTGGTTATTTACTGTATTTAAAAAAAGACATTTAAAGTATTTTAAGAGGCAAATAAGTCATTTAGAGAATGAATGAATGAATTAATAGATGACAGGAAGTAGTTGCTCATGCTGCTGATTTTTTGTAGCCCTATTTTCCATTAACAGTAAAAAATGAAATAAACTGTGGTTTAGACAACATTTAGTGAATTAATGGTTAATCATACCGTGTAAATGTGTGTTCTTTATTGTCCCCTAAACACACTAAATACCATGTTATTAATTATAAAAATTACTTGATGATAATTGAACATAGCATAGAGAAGAATGAACAAATGAATCAGTCTGTCTATGACGAAAAAAAATTGTTTTGGTTTTTTGTTTTGTTTTGTTTTGTTTTTTCAGTACAGCCTCTATTGTTTTATGTATAAATCTCTTAAAAAACTTTTAAAAAATGACTTGATTTTTAATTTGAACTTGTTTTAATTTAATTAGTGTTGCCAGATTTCTAAAATATCTATAATTTTAAAATCATTTTTAAAATATCAGGTGTTTTTAAAGGGTTGCATGTGTTTATAGAATCATTCTAATTGATAATTTGATATTTTTTTAACATCTATATTTAAAATTTGGGGTACAAAATGTTACAAAATCTTAACTCTACAGTGGTTAGAAGATTGTTGGATTTGTTGCGGGTTGTGGTATTTTGCAGAGGTGTCGTTAAATGTCGTTAAATCTAAATAGATCTGCGTGTGTGTGTGTGTGTGTGTGTGTGTGTGTGTGTGTGTGTGTGTGTGTGTGTGCGGTCCTGAATTAGTATTTTTGAATGCAAGTGATTCTGTGTATGGATATATTTCAGTACCATGCAAAAGTACATTTGCATGTGTGTGCCCGTGTGTGTGTGTATATGCTGCTATATATACAGTATGTACATATATTGTGCACATTTGCACGTGTCCATGTGTGTGTGTGTGTGTGTGTGTGTGTGTGTGTGTGTGCATCTGTGTCAGTGATTTCCAGTACTTTGTGTGTGTGTGTGTGTGTGTGTGTGTGTGTGTGTGGGAGTCTTTGTATATGTGCCAAACCGGTCCAGCTGGCATCAGTCTTAGCTGAAGCCGAGGCCGCTGTATCGGTCACACACAAAAACACACACACACACACACTGACAACACACACACATAGTCAACCACATTCCCATTCTGTACGCCTGTAATTATCAACCTCTTCTGCATCGACTACCATGTTGGCGTGTATTCAGCGCTGGTCTATACACGCCTGATTCAAACCCTTCACCACGTACACGCTTCATTTTCCTCCACACACGCTCGCTACAAAACCCCTCCATTTCATCTTGTACGGCTGCACCGACCGCAGAATGTAATTACACACTAACCGTGGTTTGATATTTAGACTGGCTGAAGATTTAAGGTTTTATCCAAAAAGAAGGTCTGTGTGGTAAAAATAGTCTCAAAGTGGCCCTGCAGCTCGGAGGAGAGGAAAGCCTGTTCAGAAGCTGGAGAGGAAATTAGCTTTGTTGTCTACGCGCTGCGGCGGTCGGTGCATTTTCTAAATTCATCAGACACCTTTTTCACAGCCAGACACGCTCGGTTTGTGTATTAAAATGATGGTCGGTTACCTGCCAAAGAGACTTCACCTTCCTGTTGTGTACTGATCAATCCTTGGACTGGATTTTAAGAGCTCTGATGTCTGATTTCAATCAAACACATGTTTAAACACGTTGGACCAAAGATGTTCTATAAAGACAGTTGGGTAGGTGAGGACACCTGCGCTCTTTCTTCTCATGTCCATAAAATGTGTCTCAGATGTAGGTTGAGGCTTCAGACACCTCCACATTATAAAGGACAGAAGTCTAAAAAGAGAACAGCCTGATACAGAAGCAGAGTTCGCATATATGGCCTACGCACCATCAAAGAAAAACCTTGCTAACTGAAAACACTTGTGTCAAAAGAGACGCTTTAGTTCTTGTCCCATAAAATCAATACCACATACATAGAACTAACAGAAAAAAACTAGAAAAAGCTACTTTTTTGATGAAGAAGAAAATTATGTGTACTTGTTGCTAGGCAAGGGTTTTAATAATGAAATGGTTGTTAGGGCATTGATAAGTGGAGGCTTGTGCTTATTAAAAGTATGCGTGGTATGCACTGTTTGGAGGGTCTGAGCAGAGAGCTCCAAACTGGAACTCTACACAAGTCACATGATCAAAAAAGGGACACTTCTCATATTGACGTGACTATGGAAATAATGTGAAATTTTCCACAAATACTGTAGGTGCACAAACATAACCGAACAGCAAAATTGTACATCTCTGTACTCTATGGATGCTTACCAAAACGACAGTTGATACTCCAAAGAAAAAAATTCTCTTGTGGCGACGACGTCAAGGTAAATGTATTTAAGTCTTAAACACATGGCTAACGTTGTGAAATGGACGCAGAAGTACTTGGTTAGGTTTAAGCAACAAAACTACTTTGTGAGGTTTCGGAAAGGATTATGGTTTTGGTTACAAGAGATGCGTTTGTTACATAACTTAAATTCATACTTACACTTACGTAAGTCAGTGTTGACTTTTTGTGTCACATGAAGCGTTTATTTGACTCATCCATCCACCCTGATCTCCTGTGGACTTTTTTATACTGCACCATCAGACAGCCTTCTTTGCTCCCTCCAAAATTACTGCAGCCTTTAGAGGTCACCGATTAACAGTAAACGTAAAATGGGTCTAAATAAGCTGATTATACAACAACCTATGCAGCTGTGTTTGGGAAAGGGTGGTCCGCTGATTATACTACACCTTTGTGGCAAATGTTGCGAATCAATGGGCAGGACTTTGAGTCTTGAAGTGTATTGGATTGCCATACAAAAATAGAAGTGTATTGGATTACCATAAAACATGCATTTGATTCATGTCTAGAATCACTTCTTATTTTTCTATGTACTGCGCTAATTTTGCTGCTTGCTGTTTTATTTTAGTGTCCAAATTCTCTTTGTGAAAGGTATACTACTTTCTGCTAACAATTCCAGAATGCAATGCATAACCCAATCACCAGAGTAAATTTTAGCATTGTGGAGTTCTGCAAACCACAGATATGTAACATTTGTACGTTATAATGATTTGTACATTTTGCAGCATCACATTTTAACAGTGCTGTGGTTAAAGTGTGGTTATGTTTAGGCACACAAACCACTTGATTTTGGGTAGAAAAAGATCATATATTAGCTTGAGATGCCCTCCATATCTCGCGCATAAACAAGCGATTTTGTTGGTTGTTCATCTCAAACAGTGGACTTCAGTGGTCTGCAGCCTGGCAGCTGTCTTGCCCAGGTGCTTCACCATACATCATCCCGTCCACCTCCAACTGGCAAAGTCAACTCATATACATGTACTCAGAATCACGTAACAAGAAACGTACAAATGTAACCTGTCTGTGGTTTGCAGAAATGTACAATGCCAATATGTTGTTCTTGCGTCTGGGCTGCAGTGCATCCCATGTGATAGATGGGAAAATTATAGTGTCAGTGATGATGCAAAATGATGATGTTTGATAAGTAAGTGAAAATTATGTGTTTCTTCAGTGATGTTTGTTGCCTCGCAAGTACATTAATGAGTCTCCATGGATCAACACACGAGACAGGGAGGAAAGTGGAAGTCTTCAGAAGGGTTGATGTTGTACATCAGCGCAGACATGACAGGGATGTCTTGAGGTGATAAGGGACGGTTTTGTAACATCAACAGATGAGTGATCTGAGACAGGTTAGATTGTTCCTTGGTTTCTAGATGTTCCTAAATCCCACCTAAAAAACTGTATATCTTGTCTCATATTTAGTTTGTTTTGTCTGTACATGCAAAGAGACTAAATCTACACCTAAAAGAAATCGGAGGGTGAAAGTCTTGTTTCTGGTTTCAAAGTTGGATTTCGGAGCATAAAGAGTTTTCTATGCATTGCAGGCGTAGCAGATGTCTGTTTTGTTGTGCTGTGAGAGCAGTGAGCAGAAAACATAGGCCTACAGAACACACACACACACACACACACACACACACACACACACACACACACACACACACACACACTCTGTAAAGACTCTGATCATGGAAACTGGCTTTGGCTGTTATCCACTGAAAATCTTTTACTGTGTTTCCTAAACAATGTACAAATGCATGATTATTTAAATGAATTAAAAAGAGATTGAAACATACTTTGATATAAATACATACATCTCTGTTGGCTAAACACATACATCAAAATCTATACTATTGCTTATTTGATAGTGTATCCGGTTGTTTTGGGAGCAGTTGTATCCATGTTGACTTAATGAATCAATTGATTAATTTGTAATTAAACAAGTTTGTTTTACCTCTTTATCAGAAAAATTATGTTTCTAATATTGCAAGGACTTGAGGCCTTTGCATGTTGAGTCAGTTTTTTTGGATTTGTTTTTTTAATCCATCATCCGAAAATAATTGAAATGCACAGAAACCTTGCACACACAGTCCAATGCGTTTTTTTTGTCCTGTGTGTTGTAAGGATTTGCAACACGAAACAAAATTAAAAGACACAAAAATCTGTCACCACTGTCTCTTCACGTCTTACATTCGGCACCAAAGCTGCATGAAAGGACGGAGCTGTCCTCTTGCTCTGTCTCCACACCATCTCTGTCTGTGTGTGTGCGGTCCACACCCTCCTCCTCGTCATCATCACCCACCTGAATATTACTTTTTGGCCTGTCGACCGTGAGCTATCCAAGTTAGGAAATGATTCTGTGTGCCCTGTTCCTGTGTCAAATGTCTCTCTAAAGGCTTCTGACAGATGCGAAAACATAGAAAATAAAACCTGTTCCGAAAACTTTAATGACGGACTAATGTCTCTGAGTCAGTGTCCAAACTAAATTGACACAACGTGTGGTCGAATTTATTTTTAGAAGTGCAACAATTTCGGACAAAAGGAAAAAAAAAAACAGACTCAGTGTGCAAAGACCTTTGTAGGCCAATTCACATAGAAATTAAATGAGTCAGTGAGTGAATGAATGATGAAATGAAACTCAATCAATATCAATAATGGTTTAAACTTAGCCTTAGGTAGTGAGTGTGGCTAAGTAAAGAATGGATGAATGAATGAAGTCAATAATTGGGCGCCCTGTCATTGCCTATTTTATTGTATGTGGTCCCTTCTTCTATCAGCAGTGGATGAATCTGGATTAATGTGTAGTAGTCAGTGTGGTTGATGGATGGATGGATGGATGGATGGATGGATTTTTATGAAGCCACATTCTTTATATGTAGCCGGTCAACTGATTTAAATAATGGAAATTAATGACTTATTGTTTTCTATTATTTTGCGTGGTTTGCCACGCCCTCCCCATGAATGAGTATATTTAAGGTCTGTTAACCCTAACTGTTTGTAATTGTATTGGCTTCACAGATAAGGTAGTTAATAAGTGGATTCATTCTTTTTCACTCCAATGAATGTGTTTTCAGTACAGAGACGAGATCCTCTGCTAACTGCCCCCTCTCTTTTCTTTTCGTCCTGCAGGTAAAACAGAGAGGAGTTCGTACTCGTACACCAGAGAGTCCAACCCACACTGCCACCAGGTAAGTCTTCTTTGCCTTTTTGGTTTTAATGGTGGTTTTCATCCAAAAAGTTGCATTACAGCCACCTCCTGGATTTACCTGAAAGCCTCCATTTACTATATAAAGCAGTAGTTCCCGGTCCAGATTTCTTCTTAGTCATTAGTTCAAGGTCCACACAGTTTAATACATTCAGTGTTATACGTGTAATAGCCATGTTGTCAAGATAGTTTGCTGTTTTGGTCAAGTAGCTGTCTGTTATTCACTCACTCTACAGCAGGAAACAGCACTTCAAAATAAAAGCTCTGTGCTGGAAATTTACTGTACTTTGCTCAGCTTTAGTGCTTTTTTGGTGAGGGGAGAAGGGGTGGAGGGATTCGAGCATCTGACTCTTCCTCCCATGCACTGAACAATTGTGTAGAAGTGGCCTTCATTCTGCAGATGTAAAATATCTGGGTTGTATTGATTTCTTGAACCAATATGATGGATTAAGGACCTACCTTAAGTGCACCACGGGCCCTGCTGCCTTTCTTAAACATGTATAGAGGAATTTAGCATGTAGCTAATTGCCTATGTAATTCTTTTTCTCTGGGTTAGCATGTAGCATATTAGCTTGACTACTTACAGTTTCCTTACTGAAAGCATAGAATGTCAGCAGAGTAGAGAGAAGCATTGCTGCTGGTAGAAACCCAGTGGTTATTGAAGATTATTGATGATTATTGAAAGCTATTACTGATGGCACTCATGACCTTAAAGCCACAGTGAAGGGATTTTGTGCATCATCTGCAGTGATGCGGGCACTGTGCAGCCGATCTGTCATGGTGAGGAGGGAGCTGAACCAGAGGACGAAGCTTTCAATTTACTGGTCCATCTACGTCCCAACCCTCACCTATGGTCATGAGCTCTGGGTAGTGACCAAAAGAATGGGATGGCGGATATTGTAGTAAACTGTTGCTTACTTTAAAATTCAGCAGGCACATAGCAACTTTATCATCCCATTGATGCCCTGTATGTGTCCACCTGATAGATATAAGTTTAATATTCCAGCAACACCAGAAAATATCTGTCTGGGTCTAAAGATGAGTTTGCAGCCTGAAAAACCAAAAAGTGAGAGGCTAAAAGTTGGTGACAATTCTTTGAATCCTACGTCACAACATATGCCATCCACATATGTCATTTTAAATTTTGTTAATATAAAAGATTTGATTGATGCAGCTTTCAAGTAGCAACTTTTCTGGTACCTTTAAATCATGCAGGTGATTCGGTTGTTTTATTATCCAGCTTCTTATGTGTCAATCATTCTTCCGACTGAAAAAACAACAGCTGTTACATGTTGTTTTTTATATTGCTATGTTTTCCAGAGAGATGCCTAACTTCACCACAAATTCCCAACTTCATAAAACAAATAATTATTAATTTCAACTTCCAAGTATTATTCTTTTCAAAGGATTATTTATTGTTGGCGGGGGTGCCAGGTGTTGTGAGGACTCTGGTAATAGCTGGGTTTTGGATTTGCACTGTAATCTTCCAGCTCACTTCTCATGGACCATATGCATCCATGAGAAGATACACGTTGATAATTAAGAAAATATACAGATGTTGGTGTTTGATTCTGCCAGTGGAATATTAAACAGAGGCTTGATGTGCTCGCTGTAATTTGATGACCTCCTTCTGCTTTTGGAAATAAAAAAAAAAAAAATCACATACGAGCGCAGGCTGTTGGACAAGTTGACTGAGTCTGATGTTATGGATTTATTTTTCTTTTGGTGCTGAACATCTATTAATTAAAGCTTATCAAAGGAGCACATTTCCGTGCTTATGGAAATCAAAGTTGTGCTAAAGGATGTTACTGATTATGATGAATATAGGAAGGATGTTACATTTCCTTTTGCATTATAAGATGTTTAGGTCTCAGATCAGGGGAATTGGATTGCAGTGATTTATTTCACTGCTCATATGTTTGGGTAAATAACTCAACTGTAATATAAAAAATAGAACGAACACTCAGTCGAAAATACTGATTCATTCTGAGGCACGTTAACCCAGTATTGCACTGGCGCTATAGTTTTGACCCAATGATTTTTGGTGTGTAAAGTTGTACTCCATCAGAATACTTGTCATAGTGTTGGAGCAATTCAAACATAGTGAGACATTAAAATGGCCTAATAGAGATCTGGTCTGTTGATTCATTACAGCATGATATTTATTAAGCCCCGTTTCCAATAAACACTTTCGGTATGGTACCTTTGGGACCAACAGTAACCCTTCAGACATGGTACCTAGACCCAGCGTTCCACCGCAAACAGTACTCTTAAATGTGGGTGGTGCATTTGTCACTCACTGGTCCGTCCAGCACTCACTGTATTTTGCCGACATTTTCAGAACAAAATAAAACAGGCTGCAGTGAGAGTCTCTCTCCATGAGATTTTAAAAACTAGTAGGTTTGTGCATTTAGTCCTTCGCAGGCAAGCTCAAGGGTTTAGTGTTTTGCCGTAGCCCACAGGAACTACACTCTGTGATGCTTTCTTTTTTTCTCAAAGTGAGGATTAGAATATACGCAGTTCACATAATCCAGTCAAAATTAATATATGGAAATACTTGAATATCCACTAATTACTAAAAGTGTATGTCAAATAAAAACTAAAGTAATGGTCAAAGTTGTCAAAGTGAAATTTAAGATGTGTTGATTGATTCACATCATCAACTCATACATAGAGTAACATTACAAGATAACGTTCCACCTTAAGAGTCTGCAAGAGGCAGCAAAACGTCCTTTCATTTTGTAGTTATAGTCTAATAAAACTCTCCACAGTATGAACAGTGGTTACATGAGCCTCAAAACCAGCCACAGCTCAGCTCTGAGCAGAGTGACCTTCCTCTATTGACCAATCAACAGACTGCAGTGTTCACAGCTCCACCTTTTAGTACCAGATCTGTGTGCTAGGTACCCCAACAGAGGGGGGACCAAAAATGGGGACGGTACAGAACGGTTCCATTGGTACCATCCACAACTTTTCACAATGAAAATGAAAGTCTGTCAGACTTTTTGTCATATTGGATGACATGGTCATTGATGAGCACAGACATTTTCTCAGCACACAACTGTAAGCATGGCGAAGTGAAAGAGGAGTGATCTTCATTTCAGTGAACCTGTAACCATTTGACAATTACCTTTGAGTGAGGAGCACTATACCAAATTCATCATAGCCTCCCATCATCTTTCTACTGACAGAGGATAACATCACCCCTGGGTGCTGAGTGTCTTTTAATGCTAGAAACTAACTTTAAGTTTGTTGACAATATTTCAGACTCGATTTTATGCTCAAATACAATCAAGCATTTTTTCCTTCCTTGTTTTAATAAGGCGCGTTGTGTTTTGGAGATGAACACTAGTGGTTGCCAACAGGGGCGATCAAACCAAACAAAATGATTGACGGTGGTCCAAATGTGGTTGCCCAGGGCAACTGGGCAGCCGTTACTGTCAAGCCTTGTGAATGAAGAGAAGACAGAAAGTGTGGAGTGATGGGAAGTAAAGGAAAGCAAAAATCCCGGTGTGGCATTTGAAGGACTCATAGCACTTTTCAGACGTTAGGGGTAAAAAAGACCTTCCTGCCTTTTGGTTTTCATCTTCCATCCTTTCTGTTACGAGGACAGGATTTGGCCCTGACAACCTGGTGAACAAAGACACACACACAAAGACGGAGAGAGAGCATGCCTGTCATGTCTAAATTTGTTTAGTAACTTGTTCAGTCCAGTTTTTTTTCATATATTCAACCTTTCATTCATTTGGTAAGGCATTCACTTGTACTTCATTTCTTGTAGCAGTTTTCCATACATTCATTTGTTATAATGTGTGGATTCATTAATGTGTTCATACATCTGTTCACTCAAACACTGCCGAGTTTGTTTATTTGTTGAGTTGCTATTTTCAGTTGCTTTAAATCAATCCGAATAATCTATATGGTGGTTTGTTAAATTATTCATTTACATACATGTATGTTCAGTCATCCATCCATTGATCCATCTGATCAGTCACTCACTCAGTCGTTCATCCATTCATTCTCTCATTAGGTGGTTCTTTCATCCGACCAACCATCTATGCCTTTGTTTATCCATTCATTTAAACGTCCATGTTAGGTCATGTTTAGTAATTTACAAAGTCCAGCCTCCTGTCTGTCCATTCAGCCACCTGAACTTTCATTTATTCACACATTCATTTAAATTCCATTTGTTGTAATCATTCGTCTTTCAGATGACTCACTGACAAACCCATCCATCCATCTGATTATGCATCCATTCTCACTCTCCCACTCATTCTCCCAATCACTCGCTCGCTAGCTCACTCTCCCAAACTCTCCCACTCACTCTCCACCCACTCTCCCATTCACTCACTCACTCACTCACTCACTCATTTGCTGATTTATTGACTTGTATTCTTTTAAGGGGCTTGGTCATCTATTGTGTTCAGCCTCTTTTAAAGTCTGATCACAAAGTCATTCATTCATACATTTATTCTCTTCTTAGTTGATTCATTCATTCATCCATTCACCTATGCCATCATTCATTCATCCATGTTAGGTGGTATGTTTATTTACTCACTTGCAAAGTTCAGCCGACTGTCTATCCATCCCTCCAACTGAACATTCATTTATGCACTCATTCATTCGTTCATCCCATTATCCATTAATTCATTCATTTAAATTTGTTTGCCAATCATCCATTTCTCTTTGTCCATTTATTTTTTGAATGACTCACTGACAAACCCATCCATCTGTCTAATCACTCACTCACTCACTCACTCACTCACTCACTCACTCGCTCGCTTGCTCACTCAGGCATAATGATAATGTATATGCATTACTAAGTCATTCATTCACCATTCATTTATTCGTTCCTGTTAGAAAGTATGTTCATTTATTCATTTATGATGTTCAGCCTACTCTTCATCATCCCTCCACATTAATTTATTCACACATTCATTCCTTCATTCACTTAAATTTGTTCTTTCATCAGTCCATTTGTCACCATCATACCTTTGTCTTCGGATGACTCACTGACAAACCCACCCATCCATCTAATCACTCATTTATTCACTATTCAACCATTTGCCGTATTCATTTGTTCATCTAGCAGTTTGTGTGTTGACGTGATCACTCTCGCATCCGTCGGTCCATCCATCCATTTATCACCAACTTGCTGATCTTTTATTTATAACCACCTCTCATATCCAGCTGTGGCCTTTGTGAGGCTACAGCAAACCGTAGAGGACAAAAATATGAAATAAATCAAACATTACTGGCTCACTGGCCACTTTCCTACTGGGCTGCTGTCAAATTATCCTGTTACACAGTCTGAATGGCTCCTGATGGAAATTGTTTGGAAATGGCAGATAAATTTACATGCTGGGCCGAAGTCCAAAATCCTCTGGCTTCATCCTCGGCTGTTAGTGAAAGAAAAAAAAAAAAAAAAACACTTAGAGGGGAGGATGAGCTCACACGCTAACAGCGGGAAGATTTCCAATGACCCCAGTTTATTCCACAACTCTCTCCGACCAAATCAAATAGATTTGTACCATTGGAGTTTTGAGGTAATTTAGGTTTTGGTTCCACGTTTTGGCTCCAGTTTTTTTGTTTCTAAATGTTTAAGTTTTGAATAAACACGCTGTAATGTTGTTATTGTGCTCAATCACAACCACAAATCTGCAAATTTCCTCCAGCTGAGCTCCAAAACATTTAGCTGGATAATCTGGATTGAACTTTCATTTCATTTTCACTTCATTATTCGATCTGACATTATGTTGATGTTATCCGGTTTCTGTTTGGGAGGGTGGAGGCTGGGGTGCTCCGACCAATCAGGGCTGACTGACGAATCCTGTCTGGTGACATCATTTTCAGTCAAAGTGGTTGCTGGAAGCAGTTTATGTTTGTCACAGAATTACTAAGTAGCCTCCGAATTTCTCAGGACAGAGCAATAACAGGAAGCAAACATGAAACATCAGACTCAAACCCACAAATGTAAAGGGACAGTTCACTCCAAAATCAGAAATACATGTTTTTCCTCTTACCTGTAGTGCTATTTATCAGCTTAGGTATTTTGGTGCTTCCTTTTGTGCAGTGTGCAGAGTGAATATCGTGTGTTCCTCACAATATTTTGTCTTGTTTACATATTGACGTCATACTGTTACCCACGGCAACAACAAGCATAGCTGAAAGCAAAATTATTACCACCTCTGCAGTGGTTCCAAAAAGAGGAGCAGCTTCGGGAGTGTGGAATAAACTGTGGCATCCTGAATGAACAAATGAATGAATGAACAGCCCCAAACTTCTCAGACTCTTTCAGTGACTTTCCACTCAGAGGGAACTCATTCAGCGGCTCCTCTGGCAGCAGCACGGCGTCTCTCCTTCTCCTCTCTCGCCATACGCACACGGGAGTCAGTGTCGTCAAGTGATTTTTGTCATAAACCTTTGGTAATGTAAACCTATGTGACGCTCGCGGCTCAACAAAAAACTATATATATGTGAATGTGCGATAGTTGTGGTATCATAACAGCCTGTCACAGGTTACAACGTGATGATTAGAGGAGAAATGGTAGAGCATAAAGAAGGAAATCACCTGTTGATTTTTATGTATTTATATATATATAGATATATATATATATATAGATATATATATAGATATAGATATATATATCTATATATATATCTATATCTATATATATATATATATACATAGATCCCAGGGTACATTTTTTGTATTTAGGATGTGTGTAAATGTGTAAATTGTGGTAGATTTTATTTTGTTGAACTATTAATATTGTAACAGAATCTGAATCTCACTCTGAGATACTGTTGTTGTTTACAAACTAAAGAAATGAGAGATCATTTTTGTTCAGTTTGTACTGAATATTTGAAGGCCAACTGTAAAACTATATCACTCATTTTGTTGCAATTCTGTATTCTTAGATTATGTATATATAATTTTTTTTTTTTTTTTTTTTACTGATTTGTCATATCATCAAGAATATCGTTATCCAAAAATACCCTGAAATATCGTGATATTATTTTAGGGTCCCTTGTTCCTATATGAAACTGCTCACGACAAGGTCTGTAGTCGAGGTCAGTCAATCAGCTCCGATAGGACATTTTCCAAACCATTGTTTTTGGCCTTTCCTCATCCAGTATTGGTCAACCTCTAGTCTGTGGAATTTCTTGAGTTTTTCCAATATATTTTTTTGTCACGTTGAGCATCACAAGCCGAGTGCCATCTAGTTCTGTCGCATGTAAGAGAAGGCAATCATCCCTCCGGCCGATATCTCCAACACTCAGCAACTCTCACAAAAACAGTCTAGACTGATAGATAGCTCTACAGGTAAGAGGCAAAATATGTATTTTGGATTCGGGGGTGAACTGTCCCTTTAAGAGGGATTGATGCCTTAGCTTGAATGCAGCAGAATTTTGTTTGTTTTCTTATTATATTTTATTTTACTTTTTATTTTTTTAGGTTTTTTTTTCTTTGTCATGTCACCTCATCCAAACCGCATTATTCATCATTCAGCATCCATTCATTTGTTGTTGAAATGAATGACTCTAACAGTGTTTGCTCAGTCGCATTGGGGTTTTGATGTCAGATCGTGAAAAAATTTCTATTACTGAATTCCAGTTTTCTGGTTTTAATCCGATTTGGTGCAGATTTCATGTGGTCTGGAGAATGTAACTACTGTTTACTTGTTTTTGATTATTCCAATAGGAGGAATTTCAATGGGACAGTTGCAAAGATTGTAGTATCCTTAGCTTTGATATAACCAACATTTAGATACAACTTTTAGATATTTTGGTTTCATTAGAGACACTCTATATTATAAATAATGTGTTGGGTTTTTTTGTATTTTGGTGATTGAGATTTTTCCAATACAATGGATTAACTGTCCCATGCTACCTATGATGCATATGCTATGATGAACTAGTAATGGTTTCCATTTGTGCACAGGTGCATGTTTCAGACATGGACATGGATGGACAGTCCAGTAGTTGTGGTAGTAGTGGTCTGAGGATGTTTCCATCCAGCCCAGCAGTATACTGTAGTAATTATTGTCTGCACAACAGAGCCTTTTTACTTCACTATTTGGTACGAACTGACTGCATGTATCCAGTGTAAACTGGAAAGCTCACTGGGTCTGGGTGGTGATTCTCTCCTAGCTGTAAATGGGTGGTGGGGGCTGGGAAACGTGGCCTCCTGCCAAGGTATGAGCCCAACCCCCCAGCAGCTAGCTCTGCTCCCCTAAAAACACCCAAACACCCTCCAAAAACCATTATCTGCTGGCTGGAGGTGGCATGAATACACTCAGAACATCAAGGATGGAAAAGTACTGAGTCTGTTGTTTGATTACACGTGACATCATTCATTCATCTCAAGATATCATTACATATGCTGTAATATAAGTTGCATGCAAAACTACATCTATACAAATATTATACATATCTTAATGGAGATCTTGTGTGCACCAGAGGTTCAGGAAATGATTATTTTCTTATTAATTTCTTATTTTCATGCATCATATACGAGCAGGATTATATTTTATGCCGTTTGCCACAAACAGCAGTTTTATATTTTCTGGGCACTTTAAGGTCTTCTCGTCTATGTTGGCTTAAAAGTGAAGTTTCAAAGATTCATTCATGACCTTGGAAACAGCAATTGACAAAACAGCATCCCCTAAAGATCTATTTAGCTGCTGATGTGTGTTTGATTACATCACATGATCTTTATCAGCAGGTGGAGTTCAGCTGTCATGATTCTCACCTGTCTTTTCCTGACGCTTCATTAAGAGTCGCTCACTGATCCTCTGCGTGCAGTGACACAGTGCACGGAGTTTCACACTGTAATTAACTTGACAGTTACTTTAAAGCTCAGTTATCACATGTCATGAGCATTTTTACACCTGTCAGGGTGATGCAGTAGTTGGCTATTTTGCCAGGGTGAGACTGTTTTCATTGGAAAAACAATTGGAACTGGTGGTTTGATTAGATGTCTAAAACAACCTATGTTTCCATGTCCCTGACAAAGGCCTCTTGTGGTTGTGTGAATAATACCTGCTGGTCCTGAGGAGGATTTAAATGAGATTTATACTTGTGTGTTAGCTCTATGCAGAGCCTACGCTGTTGCTTGTTGCTGTTGGTAACATTTATACTTGTGCATGGGTGTCTGTGTCACTCTGCAGTTACACCTCCAAAACACTAGTCTGCAGCAGGGTCTCTGTGAAGTGCTGTAAAGTTTAATTGATTTAAAACACACATTAAACACACATTAAACATGGCTTAATAAAGACAATTTCAAACACAAGTACACAAATCAGCTTCACTATAACTCGCAGCATTCACAGACAAACACTTGTCTTTATCTGGACACATTTTCCCCACAAATACAACATGCTAATGTTTTTAGCACAAGCTTATGACATTTTACATTGTATAAATTAGCCTAGTGGCTAGCGGACTTTTCCTCTTCTCACATGAAGCCAGGAACAACAACAACATTTAACAAAGGTAACATCACAAAATTTGGCTCCATTATAACTCACAAGGTTCACCGACAAAACACCTGCTCATACTTAACACATTTTCCAAGTAACTTTAACATGCTAACATTATTAGCACAAGTCTACAGTATTTTACATTGTATAAATTAGCCTAGCGACAAGCAAAGATTTCCTCTGCTCATATGAAGCCAGGATAAATCACACACAAGACTTAAAATGCTATTTTGTGGATGCTTTATTGTCTTCACAATTTATTGTTTCTTAATTAAGTAAATAAAAGCTTTGTTTCCACTGAGGGTCACGCACATCAAGCTACAGCGTAGGGTACAGCATAGGCTTTTGATGAGATGTGTTGTTAATATTCATGATTACCACGAATCCTTCTCACTAGTACCACCTGCAGGACAAACTTTTCACTTCTTTCACTAGAACTATTAACATTTAATGGACAGATTGAAATGCATTGATCCTTTCCCCTGAGGCTGAACCATTTGGACTTTAATGACTCCATGGCCTTTCCTTCAGCGCCACCCTCAGGGCAAACCTGACATTTTCAGCTCCACTCCTGCTTAATCATCAGCATGTTGTTTGCTGTTCCCTCGTTTCTAAGGGTGTCTGTGGCTTCACTGCTGCTGAGAGTATCACCTGAACTCCAGTAACCACAGCAAAAACACCCCCGTGTGGAGTGTAACACACAGCCAGTACACACACACAGACACACTCACACTGTGTGGCTTCTCTATGGCTGCTATCTTAAGCTATCTAAAGGGATATTCTGTCTACATAAGCAGAAGAACCCACACCACCTGGATGAAGGGAAGGGAGAAGATGATCCCCCTTTCCCCATTACTATCTCTGTTTCTCTCTCTCTTACACACACACACACACACACACACACACACACACACACACATTCCCACTATCTTTTACTGTCTCTCATTCCCTCTCTGACTCTTTATATCTCCTTATCTTGCTGTACTTCATCATTTCCCTCCCTCTTTCAGTTCCTCTCTTCTCTCTCACTCTGTCGTTCATTCAAGTCAAATCCACTGTGTTGGCTGCACGCACACACACACACACACACACACACACACACACTCAGCCACACCAAAGCATGCCTGTCATCCAGTTATCGCCTCACAGATCAGTAGGTTAGTCGTGGGCCGGCAGCTACAGCTGAGGCAGCAGCAGTCTGGGTGTGAGGTTCTGGTGGAATGCAACATGAGAAAAAAGCCTTTAACCCTTCACACACACACACACACACACACACACACACACACACACACACACACACACATATTCTCTCTCTCACACACATACAAACACACTCTCACACACAATCACACATCAGTCAGTAAAAAGTGCTGAAGGCTCCGTTTTGAAGCTCTGGGAGGTTTCAGAGGAGCTCAGAGACTGCATTTACCTATTAAAGTAGGCACACACACACACACACACACACACACACACACACACTTATGTTAAGTCATATGTATGTAGAGATGTAGGCCTACACTATTCCATACCCATGCATTTGCTCTCCCTCAAACACACACAGACACACACCATGCATGTGATTTAACCATATAGACATTCCAAAATGTGAATCATACATAAATTGCTGTATACATGACTACAGTCAAACCTATTACCACAGTAGCAGGTGTGTCATCCTCAGCTTCCTGTTAACTCCTCATCAGTCCTCAATGAGCTGACCCTCAAACACTCTGAGGGCTCTCCAAACACACTGACCTCTGACCCCCACACCTCTGTGATGGGTCAAGAGGCTGCACAGAGAGTGAGTCCTCTGGTTATTACTGAACATGTCTTAGCTTTGTAGTCTCTCTAACTCTGTCTTTTTTTCTTTTTGTCTCCTTCCCCCATGTACTCTAGATCCTCCTAAGTTTTAATACACTTGAGTGGGTATATGGGAGTTTGTATCACGGACAAGAGGATTGATAATCACCATATTATCTATTTACTGACAGGTTTTTTACACTGTAGCTTCTCCAGTTCAGTAGGAAAACTCTCTCCCTCTGCAGCTTCCCCAAGTTCTTTCTGCGGCTCCTGTAGGCTGCAAAATTATCCCATCCAATATCTCAGAGACTGTCAAGTGACCACCTCTCATAATAGTCAAGGACTGCTTTGCTGTAGCACATGAAGGGCCAGTGGTGGCTCTCGGGAACATTTTGTGCAGTCGCCAGAATATGACATGAAATGCATTCAATATATTTTTAATAATCTGCAGTCCACTTCAGTACTTTCGGTTAATATCTCACATCAAATACGGTGCTTGGCTATGCCATCAAATTACACCCATCTCACAAGCATCTATTAGGGTAGGAATGTCAACTTGTAGAAAGCTACTGGTTGTTTGGCAACTATAGCGGCACCCTGTGGGCATTGTTGGAATTACATTCAGCCATTAATACTAGTGCTGTTAGCTTAAGTTAGCAATTTGGTGGACAACTTGGCAGTTTGATGTAGAGGTGAGGTGGAAAAGCTATCAAGGAAAAACGCTGTAGGCTATAGCTGAGGAGAACAGGAAGTTTTTAGTTGGACCTCGGGGGGCAGATAAAGTGATCTGCATTATCTGCATACAGGTGAATCCATCACAAGTCTTGCAACAAGTTCATGAATGTAGAGGACAAGGTTGGACAGTTTCAACAAGACTTGTCTGCCCAACAGTCAGTCTTCTCATATCTTGTAAAAAATAGTAAAGGTGTACCGCAGGCAAGCTGTGTGGTAGCTCACAGAATTGCTAAGCATGGTTAGTATTTCAGTGATGGAGAGTTCGTACGGGACTGCTTGGTGAATTGGCCAATATCATATATCCTGATCCCTTAATATTGTGTTTTTAGCATCTAAGTTCATGTTCAATAATTTGCTCCTAACATCTGTCACAGTGCCGCTCTTCTCTGAAGTTACTGACAGCTGTTTTGTCAGTATTTTTTAATTGTTTCTGGCCTCTAATACTGTTACTGACACAGCTAAATCTGTCATGGTATGTGTTTGTCTGCTGATTTCTGAAACAGGACTTGAGTGTGAAATTCTTCTTTTTACTATTTGGTGATATTTTTTTCCTTAACCAGACATAAACCTGGAGGGGATCATGCGTTTGGTCATGTGTGTGAGGGTTTGTCTGCAGCTAATCTCACAAACTACTGGACCAGTCAGCCTCATACTTTGTGTGCACATGTATGACTATATGCTCAAGGACCTCAAGTTGTTGCAGTGATTCACAGTTGTTGGAATTTATTTATTGACTGTCATTGACCGCCAAGTCCTCGCTCCTCTTATTGGCCAGTAGGGGGGACAGGTTTTCCAGAAATTGACTTGGCAAAAAAACAACAAGCCTTACCGTGTGTTGTAGGCCGCATGTTTGTCTTTGTCATGGATTAAAACATGAACATTCATAAAAAAGTTTGGTCTTAGTTTGAACCTGAGCATCTGCAGATTAATTTCATGCCTGATATGTTATTATTCACTAAACTAAGGTATGAGATTTATAAATCCTCATTTTCCGTTATCCGTGCCCCCATCTTGATTGTAATGGAGGTACAATTCCACAGCACGCAGCTCTCTGGTTTTAGTTCGTCTGCCACAATGGGAGCACACGCCTGCCCAATTTTGTAGACTTGCTGAACTTGTTGATTTGGTCATTTTACCTTGATATTTGTGCTGCAGATATAAATAAGTGATACATAGTTAAGTTGCTCCTTTTTTGTCTGTTTTTATTGTGTTTACTGTTCTTATTTCCTACTTTGTTGTGCTGTCGCCTACAGACAACAATAGTACTGTTAAAGGTCTAGTTATGAATGACATGGATCAAAGATTTGTGGCCGTGTTTAAGTTATTCAGTCATCCTCATAATTGTATCGTTTTCTTCTGAAACATGTTGCAGTAGTTGGCTGGAAATACAAGAACTGTCCACAATCAGCCTGGGGAACCGAAAGCAGAGATCTGCGACTATACTTTGTGCACTTTTCCAGTTGTGAATGAAACTTGCCCACAAACAGAGCAGAACAGGCAGCCTTATATGGCTATTTTGAGTCCATTATGCTAATGATGAAGTCTCACAAATGCACACCTCCTCATGAACAGGTGGTGTTCATCAGGGTGAAACGTGCGATCCACGACAAGTTTGTGCAGTTAAGAGAGTTTGGTGAATGTGACAGGGAACACTTGTATGAACAAACCTCACAGAAAAGAGGGTTTAGGAGAAACATTTTCTTGCATCAGGCAAAAAATGGCGGACTCCTTTAAGATAATAGCTGACAGTAAGTTTGTAACTTAAACCATATAGAGCTGAATTTCTCTCTTTTCTGTCTCCCTCTCAAGATGATTTCTACACATCTGTGGAATGTGTCTGTATGGAAGCCAGGCATTACTCTGTGTGTGTGTGTGTGTGTGTGTGTGTGTGTGTGTGTGTGTGTGTGAGCGACAGTCCTCATTCCCTCTGGAAGGCCGATGGTTCCTGTGCGTGGGCTTTACAGTGGAATCTGGTTACCGAGGGCGTGTGTGTGTTCATCAACACTTCATTCTGTCTGTCCACCGCGCCTGTCCCCATTGGCTGTTTTTTGACCAATGGTGTGGCTGCAGGAAGTACAAGCCCCTGACAGCTGGTCTGAAGTCCAGGAAGAAAAGAAAAAAAAAACAAGGGCGAGTCAAAGACTGTTTACATGGAGGGAAATATTAATGAAGCAGGTTGGATCATAGTTTGTCCTGATTGGACAAATATCTATCTATCTATCTATCTATCTATCTATCTATCTATCTATCATAAAAACAACTCATCCATCCATCCATCCATCCTGTGCATCTCTGTGTGTGGTGAGATGTTCCACTCACAGCTGCTCTCCAGCTCTGAGCACACACACACACACACACACACACACACACGCACACACACTCATCCAGCTGCTCGTAGCTCTCAGGAGACTCTCAGCCATCGTTTAGTCTCATTTGCCGGCCGCACAGATCGACACTATTTTATTTGACGATCGATCACAAACACACACTAACACACACTGCCGGGCTCACGTATACTGCATGCGTGTTGATGCATCAGCTATGACAGCTGACAGTTTGCATGCATGTGTGTGGTATCCATTATATGAACAATCTGAGTGTCAGGACCACCCGGTGCTGCGATGACGTGATGGAGCTACTGAGTTCCTTTAGTTATAGTTGGAGAGAAGTATCCGCTGTTTTTAATCAAGCTGTTTTGCCTTCTCACAGAATGAGATGATTCAGTTTCATTTTAAAGCTAAATTAATTTTTGAAATTTGGGTCTAAACGTGTTAAGATGTTAATACAGATACAGTAAAATAATCATTTGGAGTTTTCATTCTATGGGAAAGTGCTATGGCTGCACATGAGCAAACTTCTGAATGCACTTCCCAGAATGAGCAGGAGTAAGGTCAGTTTCCAACATTAGCTTCCTGTAATGGTGTGTATATATAAATATGTCATGTCGGAACAAATATAACATGAGCATTGTAAAACAGAGGGATTATAGTGAACATTATACAGCTGACGTCTTCATCTGAAGTCTAACTAACTATCTAATCCAATTATTCTGAGTGTGTGAGAGCTAATGCAGCTCACAGTCTTGACCGCTACAGCACGGGGCCAACAACACTGTTCAGCAGTCACCTTTCAGCATCAGGCAGCAGCATATGTGCACGGAACAATGTGTTGAACCATATGTCATAACGATTTTGGTGAAAATAACTGATAAAACATAAGAGTCAAGGGGTCATTTGCTCACATACCGAACGCCAACTTCAGTGCACTGCACAGGAGATGAATTAACTGGCATGTCTCATGCATAAATGGCAGTGGTTGCATTGGAGTGGAGGGAAAACGAGAGACAGAGAGAGGGGCTGCAAGGCGACAGGGTTGGCAGTGTTTGCCTCTGCTGCCCCAGGAGTGGGAGAGATGAGTGCAACATGCAGTGGAGAGCAGTAATCATCATTTGTGCACTGTATCGCTGTGGACTGCCATGCACACTCAAAGATGGAGACGCATCAAGGGGTGCAGCCAGCTCTGCCGAACCTGTCGTACATAAGAGGCAGAGCGACAACAGACTGTTGATATATCAGGAGGAGGAGAAGGAGAAGCAATGCAAGGAAACTTGTCAGCTCTTAGCTTATAATAAATGTTTCACTATTATTTATTTATTTATTTATTTTAGGGCTGGCCTGACTAAGAATAGTATCAGTAACATTGTTAACACTGTGCTACATTACAGAGAAATACAAAACCGTACTAATGAACCTTCATTAATATAGGCCTATATTTTATCTACAAGTGCACGTCACACACTGAGCGAGCCGCCTGTTAATGACGCTGTCGGCTAAGCAGTAATGATTGTGCTAAGTGGCTAATGGGCATGTAGCTACTTCCATGTTTCAGATGATACGTCATGTTTGTAGTCGACCAGTGAAGATGAGTTTACGTATCACCTTGGGTTCGTCCTTCAACTTCTCAAAATGATCCCACACTTTGGATTTCCTGCCCGACATGTTATTAACTAGCCTGTGGAATAACCGCAGGTACCAGCCCTGGGAATTAACGTGACTCCTGTCTGACTGCTGAGCATGGCTACTTCCTGTGTCTGTCCTTTCAGATTAAATTCCCACATGGTCTAAGTTTTGTTCTTTCTGCGACTAAGCGACCAGTGACATCTTACCAACTAATGACTTTTCTGGTTGACTAGCGTTTGGTTGACTATTATGGGGCAGCCGTAATTTATTTGTTTATTTATCTTAAAGTGGAAATCTGTGTTTTTAATTGGGCTCGGGCCCAAAACTGCTATCGTGGTTTGGGGTTGGGTTGGACAAAAACTATGTGGGTACACGTAGGGTCAGACCTGATTCTGTAAGCGTGATAAACGCTCTAGGCAGGACTCATAATGAGGTATTTACCTTTTTAGGATATTGCCAGTTTGACCCAAGGTTCTGAATATGTATTTTATTACTGAAACTATATGTTTTAATGTGAAACTGTGATCAGTGTAAGGAGGAAGTCCTTCATACTTGTGTTTTTGGATGAACTGACTCGGTTGTGAATAGGGTTAACTTATTTTATCAATTTGTGCAGCAGTTGATTCGCTGTTTGTTTAAGTTCTCATCATGGAGGCAAACCAGGGAGCTCTGTCTCTGAGTGAAGTTAACCCTCTCCCCTCTCTGATGTGTCTAACATCAAACAGTATGCTGTCTCTCACACACACACACACACACACACACACACACACAGAAACTGCGAATGAAGTACAACAGCTGGTAACAGACACAGAACAGTACTGAGCTGTCACGCCTACACCACAGAGCTCACACACACACACACACACACACACACACACACACACACACACACAGATATACGCACACAAAAACTTTAATACACACACTGATGAATACACTAACAAGTGTTGCATCTGTGTGTTTTTGCACTGATTCGCACATGCACACAACTACACACACCTACATTTAAGTAAACCAGTCTTGATCCATAAGATGTGGGAGAGCAAACTGATATTTTTCATGTGTGTATCTGTCGTCAGAGCTCAGTTCTGCAGGACTTCTTTTGGATTCTTATCTGTGACGGATGAAGCAACAACTTCCTGGATCCCACAGACCTTGAACCTCCTTTAAACGAAAAAAAAAAAAAAAATCTCAACTGAGGCCTTAGGAAATTCTTAAATTTGAAGCCATGTTTTCAGAGGCATTAATCTTCGCTTTTATCTGTGGTTTTGGAAATAAGGTACTGACTCTGTATTCTTAAAGGCACGCTGGGGTTTAAAATAAAGTTTTGACACTTTTCCCATTCACTTCAATATAGATTTAATTTCTTGGAGCAGCCTCTAGTGGACATTAAGGTAACTGCAGCTTAGCATACTTCACTTCTGATTTTAAACCTATAATAACTGTTTTTTGGGGGCCTCTTAGGGGCAACAGAAACAAGATGTAATTCAGATTCACCAGTTAGGACTTGGTGTCACAATCCTTAGGTGTTTCAGCCGTGACCACCTGGCAGAGCCACCCCCCGACACATCATCAGTTGTGCACCTCAGCATCACTGGGTGTTTGGCCTCTGTCACAAGACACCCTCCATTAAGGCAGGCCCACCACAGGCCGTTAATCCCAATTTACTTGAGGAGCCTAGTGGTGGATCTAGCTATGAAGCATCTGCAGCCCACCTCAATAGGTCACACCTTAGCTTTCCAGCCTCTAGTTGCCACTTCAGGTATGAGATCAGAGTAGTGTAGTCTCTCACGTTCAAACGCCTTCTCCATGGCATCCTCCAAAGGACGGTTAGTTCTATGAGGAAAGCACGCTGACAGTTGGTTGCTGCTCTCTTGGGTGAAACTATGAAATACTGGCCCAAGTCAGCATGCATTTCCCAGTCCCTGGCTCCATGTAGCAGGCTTGAATCGAGGTGGAAGGGGCTTGCTATTTGTTTTTCTCCCTCTTGGACGAACAATGCAGAACATTAGAATTTATCCTGGGTTATGAGAGGCATTGTGTTGTTGGTTACCCCCTTGGTCTTGAGTTCAGCTGCCAAGCACTTAAGTACCTGGTTGTGTTGCCAGGTGTAGCTTCCCTGTGTTGAGCGGGATTTATACTTGTGCGACAGACCCTACGCCGTAGCCTACTAAGCTAATGTTATTAGCACAGGTCTATGGTATTTAATATTGTATAAATTAGCCTCGCAGCTAGCAGAATTTTCCTCTTCTCATATGAAGCCAGGGACAACAGCAACATTTAACAAAGGTCATGTTACAAAATTCTGCTCCATTACAACTCACAAGGTTCACCAACAAAACAACTGTCTTATACTAAACGCGTTTTTCAACAAATATAACATGCTAACATTATTAGTACAAGCCTATGGCATTTTACATTGTATAAATTAATTTCACCAGCTCGTTTCTAACTGTGTCTGTCTGCTGTTTGGTGCTGAGCAGGTCATACACAGTGGGTTTGTAGAGCTTCCTCTTTCTTTGAGAGCAGGAAAAGTCAACCAAAACAATGAAGTTGCAGGAAGGACAGCTGTGTTTCAAAGTATAAAGGAGAGTGTCCATTCTATGCATTTTATTTCTGCACTCCTGTATGTGTTTGTTCGTGGATATAATGACTAAAATGTCTCCACAACTACAAAGTAAAGGCAGCTGGAACTGAGGCATGATGGGAGCGATCAGTTCAAGATGGCACCGCAGGGAAGCCTATTTTTCATTCTCTTTTCATCTCTCTTTTCATCTCTAAATATAAATCTGTCTCTCCATCTATCATTCATTCACTTCCTGTCTCCTCCCCCATTCTTTCCTTCCCATTCTTCTTTCCTTTGTCTCTTTTTCTTTCCCTACATCAGTCCTTTTGTACTTTCTGTTCCTTTCCCTCCCAAATCCTTTCACTGGACTTTTCCTGTCTACTTCCAGCCTTTCTGCCTTTCCTTTCCTTTTGTCTCCTTTCCTACCTCTTTGCTTTTCTCCTTGCTTTCATTCTTTCCCTCCTTCTTCTCTTTTTACCCTCATTCTCTTTTTTCTTCACTACTTACTTCTCCTCTGTCCTTTCCTTTCCTTCTACACCAACCTGTCTCCTATCTTTGTTCTGTCCTCCCTATCTGCCTACTTCCCTCATAGCTTTTCTTCCTCGTTCAGTTCCTCCTTGTCCTATTTCCACTTTCATTCTCCCCATCCCTCTTTTTTTGACCTCCTTCCCTCCCTACTTGTTTGTTTCTTCTTCTCAACTTTCCTCCTTCCTTCCCTTCTTATTTCTTAACCCATTTCCTCCCTCTTGCTTTTACCTCAGCTTTGCGTCTGCTGTCTTCCCTTGTTAGTTCCTACTCTTCCTTTTATCCTCACTTACTGCCTCCAGTGTCCTTTCTTACTTCCTCCCTCCCTCCTTCCTTCTTCCCTTCCCCTCCTCTCTAATTCTTTCCCGCTATGTTCTTCTCTCCCTTTCTCACCTCCTTTGTTCCCCACTTACGTGTCTCACCACTTTTATTTCCATCCTTACCTTTTCCTATTTCCTCCCTCTGAACTACTGTGTCTCCTCTCATCCTTCATCCCCCCCTCCTCCTCCTCCTCCTCCTCCTCCTCCTCCTCCTCTCCTCGTTCTAATTGCGTGCAGGAAGCTGCCAGATATTGTGAGGTGTAATGTGCTGTCTGATTCCTCTCTTAGTGTTCTTAAATGATCGCTATTTATTTGTCAAGCCAAGCGTTGAACGCTAATTAAGGAGAAATGCTTTGAACTGCTTCGTGTGTGTGTGTGTGTGTGTGTGTGTGTGTGTGAGTATGTGTATTTCAGTGAAGTGTGTGTGCTATTGGGTATGTGTGTGTGTGAGTGGTTAGAAGATGGAGGAAGTTGTCATTGGCAAGTCGATCCCTCGCTGCTTCGAGTGCTACTGCAGATGTGTGTGTGTGTGTGTGTGTGTGTGTGTGTGTGTGTGTGAGTGTGTGAGTTTGCTGTTATCTGTCCCCGAGGTTTTTCTTGCTCTGACATCATTCTAAACACACACACACACACACACACACACACACATACAAACGCACACACCGCAGCTGGCGTTTCAGAGACTCCAATGCGCTGATGGGATTGGTCATTTTCTTTGTGTATTTGTGTTGTCATGGCAGTTCTGCAACATGATTGGCTGTCTCATTATTTAACAATAAGCTTAGTCCTTACCTTGGATGTAACTGGTTGTCATAAATTGCTTTCTTTGTTGATGATGTTAAGTTTATTGTCTTTGTCACTCGGGTGGAATTTGAACCGCTGACCCTGCCTGTGTTAGTGCCTTGCTCACAAAGGGGACTGAATCTGTAACTGCAGCAGTGATTCATCTTTAATAATCCAGGACTTGTTGCAAAAATATTCAGCATTTTATTAAATTTAATCTATTGAAGTTGATGCTCCAACCTGTTGGATTTGTCACCAACACTCCCGCTCAGCTGTCACCACGAGGCGCTCAACCACTGACATAAAAAAGAAACAAACATTTATGTATTTATGCTGCAGTTAATGTCCCTGTAAAAGGGACACATCCAGCAGATGGCATGAAAAAACACATGAAAGAAAAAAGTTTTCAGCCACTGAAGGAGCTTGCTGATAATGTTGTCTTTTAGGATCACTGTTTTTTTTTCCTTTCTTTTTTTTCAAATGTAGTTGTCAATCAAATGTGCATTTATTTTATTGAACTTTGTGTTTTATTGCGAGTTACCTGGAAGTGTTCTTAAAGATGGATTGATGTCACCACTGTGCTGAAGCACCATCAGTCCACTAGTTTTAGTAATGACATATATTCAAAAACAGATATCGATCCAGGGCCCCAGACCCTTAGCGGGGCTTCATATCCACTCTGTGGCTACTAATTTGTGGTAATTTGATGGATTACAGATTGGAAAGGGTAACAGGTTAGTTAGTTTGAAGGTCTTATTATTTAAAGAGCACCTGAACAACTCCTGGAAATCTTTTTTTCTACGGACTTTCAATGGTTTAATTTCTCACAAAGTGTCAACCTCCAAGTTTGAAAAATTAATTGCAATTCCTCTAATGGCCACTTGGGGCTGGCTCCAAAATTGACTCAATCCCCATAGACCCCTATGTTAAAATGGCTAACTTTTTAGCAGATGTAATCATGTTCATCAATCATGAAGTGTTTTGGTCTCTATAGCTAATTTCAATATTCATGACAACAGTAAGGGAGGTGAATTTTTATATAACCCACCATTTACATTTTATTAAGGCTTAAAGTTACGCATAATTAAGGCTGTGGCTGCTTTGAGACAGTAACAGGTGGGTGCAGTCCATTAACAAGTCGCTACCACAAACGACATCGATGGTTAGGTAAAGTAACCACGGCGTAACCCCAGAATCAGAGAGTATAAGCATAGCCGTAGCTGACGCTAGTTCATTGTGTTTTCAGTTCATGCAAGTTTCTGTTAAGTACGTTTCAGTGATTTTTAAGCCTTTTTCTCCACTGGTGAAAATTAGCATTAGCATCATCACTGTATACTGTAGACTGTAAATGCACCATGGAAACCAAGCTAGATGCTAGCATTAGGGTTAGCTCCACCCTCTCGTCCAAAATGGTCACTCCTGGCTCCAAAAATCCAAGATGGCAATGGCCAAAATGTCAACGTCATGGTGGCTACGTCCATTATTTTTAGAGTCTACGGTAGGTACCTCATGACATCCGAGTTGGGTGTGGGCACAGGTACAACAGAGCACACTCCAAACTAAACTGTAAAGTGCTTGATATTTAATTTCCTGCCAAAAAGATCCATGTGAGCATATTCTGATCTCGGCATAAATTGTTCTGCCATCTTTATGGTTGAGGTTTGGTTAGGTTTGACACTCACACATGCTCAGTAAAGGTTAGGGAAAGATTGTAGTCATCATCATTGTGTCCCTGGTGAGCTGCAGTAAACCATAAAATTGACCACCCAGCTTAACTATTTAAATTATCAGTGTATTAAGTTTTAAAGTACTTTTTTATTTATTGTTGATTAATTGATTGATTGAATGATATTGGTGGATTACAAAGGGATATAATCAGTATTATTTAACCATAGATGCTAAGAGGACTCGTCAATTATTTAATTAGTTGACCAGCATGAAAGGCGTCAAGAACTTCCATAGTTGAGTAAGGGAATCAAACACCAGTGTTTAAAATTTGGGTATTTCTTGCTTTTATATTGTTTTACATGGTTTAAATTAAATTGTTCATCTACGCCTTGGACTCCCAAGAACTTTTGTCAGTTTTTTTTCCCATTATTTTTGGCATTTAATAGAGTACATGATTAATTGACATGTTAGATGTAGCTCTGAATGTGTAAACTGTCGGGTGTGTGATGTGTGGTTACAGTGTTCTGGCTCTGCGGGTCCAGTTTCATTCGTTGTCTGTGCTGGGTTTTTTTTACTGTTTCTGGTAGCAGCCTCAGGGCCTCGCTCCCACAGGAGTGTGTGTGTGCAGAAATATGCGTACATCTGTGTGTGTGTGTCAGCTGGAGCGAAGCTGGCGTACAGGTGCGCCGCTGCCTCGCCAGCACTTCCTGGTAATTAATGACTTCTTCCTGCCTCTCTCTCTCTCTCTCTCTCTCTCTCTCCTTTTCCTTCTTTCTCCCTCATATTTAGGATGGTGGAAATTGATGACATCTGAGTTTCAGTCACATGAGGACAGAGGGGTTGAGAAGGAGAAGTAGAAATTTAGGAGGGGGGGGACTGTGAAAATGAGGAGACAGAAAACAGCCATGTTCCATTTATGAGGAATGTCCCTTTTGTTGATTTTAAAGTGAAAGTCCTGAAATGAATATCTTAGCATCTTCTGGAAATGTTTACTTGCCTTCTTTCTGAGTGTGAGATGAAAGGATTCCACTGTCATGTCTGTGTGTTAAGTACAAAGCTTAGCATAAAGGCAGGAGGCAGGGGAAACAGTGAGCCTGGCTCTGTCCAAACTTGAATAATACATCCACCAACACCTCTAAAGCTCACTAATAAACATGTCATATCTCGCTTGTTTAATCCACGCACAATGAGAAATGTCAATCTGTTATTTTCGGGGGAGTTACGTGCTACCCCACAGTCAGGCATTCGCCTCTTTTCGTGTTTGTCTCTGTTCTGCATGCTGCTCCATCTCTCTTCCTCTTTCCTTTTTTCTGCTAAATCTTTAGTTTTTGCCGGTTGTTGTTCTCTCCCTCCGTCTTCTCTCCTCCTTTCCTGTTGGTTTTTTTTTCCCTGGTTTCTCTGTCTGCTTCTTTTTACCTCTCTCCGACTATCTCTCTCTCTGGTAATCTATCTTAGTTAATATCGTCTCTGTGAGCAGCTGGGTACCAAAGCCCAGTCAGCTCTGTGAGAAACAGACCTCTGGTTGTGTGTGTGTGTGTGTGTGTGTGTGTGTGTGTAAGAGAGGGAGATAAAGACAGAGAGAAAACAAGATAATGCAGAAAATAAAACAGAAGAAAGAGATAGAGCGAGGAGGAGTGAACCTGATGATTATCACAATAGCGTAAGGCTGGAATTATATATATATGAAGATAAATATCTCTGTAGGTCGCAGAAGAGCTGACACATGTCCCCTCCTGAATCTCAAAGACATATTGTGCTCTGCATGTCAAACAAGCTTGGTTGATTGGTCAAACGCATTTCCTGTTGGGTGTTTAGACACACATAAAATCCAAAGGTTTTCTGAGATGTCATAACATGTTCTTTGATCATTCTATCCACAGTAATCAGATTACTTTTTAAAACAAGACAACCCCACAAAAATGAAATTATAGTGAAAAGTGTATTGCATTGCCCAAGGCGCACCAAGGGGCAAGCCAAAATCTCATGGCACACCTGTATTCATATCTGTGCACAATAGCCTCTATAGCTTGTGTTGTCACTGTTATCATGACATAAATGTTTGTTTTTATTTACTAATATTAAATAACAATAGGCAACCAACTATCAGGCGTGAAATATTTGTTAACAAAATGATTCAAATATTAATTTTAAATATTTTAGAATGACATCAAAGCACCAATAATGTATCCATTTAAACATTTAAATCATTATCCTGGATCTTGTATTCCATGTTAATTTGATACTGTGTTTTTTTTATTCGTTTGTTATGTGTGACAGTTGTGTCTGTCTGTTTGAGGTTTTAAAAATATTTTTTTCAGACATTTTATTAATATTTGTTGGACTTTTTTCCTCCCGGACATTTCATTATAATTTGTTGGCATTTTAATAATATTTTTTCAGACATTTTAGTAATATTTTTGCACATTAAATTGGTAATTTTTTGGACATTACATCAATATTTTTTGGACATTTTATTAATATACTTTTTAGGACATTTTATTGATATTTTTCCGGAATTTTATATAAATATTTTTGTTGGACATTTTGCTGATATTTTTTGGACTTTTTATTAGGATATTTCGTTTTAACATGTAACAATGTTATATGCTGCCCTCATGGCCAGGTCACTTGTGAAAAAGAGGTTGGTAATTTCATTGAGGATTTTACCTGGTAAAGTAAAGCATACCTATATATTTTTATATAACAGGAAATAATGTAAGATAGTGATAAAGTGATGTGTCACATACTTATAATTCCAAATGAGTGCTTGACTAAAAGACAGTCCTGACAGCAGTAGCAAAAACAGGCTGTTAGCAGCCATGCTAGCGCTGAATGGCATCACCATCATCAGGTCCACCACTTCGGTCTAGACTGAAATATCTCAACAACTATTAAATGGTAAGTCATGGAATTTTGTACAGATGTTCATAGTCCCCAGAGGATGGATCCTAAAAATCAGGGTGATCCTCTGACTTCTGGATCCGTGCCACCAGCAAGACAATAGTGTTGTTTTTTTTACTGAAATGTCTATGGGTGGATTGCCATGCTGTAAAATTTGTTCCAGGTGTCCATGGTCCCCTTGATATTTTTAACTTAAGTAAGGAAACCTTCTGAGGGATTCTGGCAACATCTAATGTTAGCTAAAAGCAGCACTGTGCATGACTACAGCCTTACAGCTATAGACTCTTCAACTTATGTTAAGGCAGATAGAAAGTGGAGTTCAGCAGAGATGACATGTGGTACTGCTCTTTTTGACTGCAGCTGTTGCATTTTTGACCAGGTTTATTTAACTTCACATTTAACTTCCTTATATACCTCTCAGACTGGATGTCTCTGTAGAAAAATAGATTCTGCAAGTTCTGTTTTGGACCTGTGGAAAACCTCTGTTTCCCATGTCAGCAGCTTTACACCAGGTGTTGAAGAGCTGAAGTCTCAGTGGCGTTTTGTGGTGTGTATAGACTGTTTCACTGGAATTGCTTTGCCAGGCAACAGTTTTGGTCCATGTTTATTTCCTGTCAGATGATGTCATTCAGATACACTGCAAAACACTCCAACGGGAAATACCAGTGGACCCATTTAGAAAATGTATGGTGTCAAGTTTGACACTGTCTGTATGCTTCGAATGCAGGGCTCTACAATAACAGTTTGCCAGGTTTCCACCGGCAACCATCTTGAGATATTGGTAACCAATTCTTAGCCTTTGGTTGCCATCAGTGGCAACAACTTTTTAATACAGGGACAGCGTGCACAGCAAAATTAATTCCCTTTTCCACTAGGCTGACATATAATTGCATAGTATCTTAAATACTGAAAATTTGCGGTGAAAAAAATGGCAACCATATTTTCAGTTTGGGCAACCAAGAGATGATACCTGGTTGTGAGTCTGGAAAGCACTTTTAAAAGTTAGTGTTGAGTGCTGAACTGACTTTAAATTTATAATAGAAAGCATATGTTTAAGGATTTAGTCATTTACCAGGAGGGGGGAAGTGGCTATCATTTTAAGTGCATTATGGGAAATGTAGGATCCTGTGTTTTTGGAGCTTGACCCACAGTAGGGGCTAGAAGTTGGGATATCTCGGCTTCTGCTGCTTGGAATTTCACCATTGTTTTTCTAATCTGTCTGTCGCTCGTCACCCAACTTTATGGAAGTGAAATGCAAAATTGCTGGAATATCCCTTTAACACCTTGATCTGACTGTCACTTTAACCTTGGTGTCCACAATATTTAAACTGTACTGAGCGTAATGAAGTGAAATTGACGGAGACAGCGAGACAAGCAGGTAAAGGGAGACAGACAGAGAGACAGGCGGGTATTTTGTCTCTCCTCCTGCTCGTCTAGTTGCCGGGGCGACCGGTCTGGCCTGGCCTGGCTCGATGTTCGAGTACGAGAAGAAAAAACAAAGAAAAGAACAGAAAAGAAAGAAAAGCGCCACAATCAATGAGACCCTTTTTGTTTTAGTGGGAACCCCCTTTTACCCCCGACGACACACACACACTGAAACACACACACGGACAGAGGAACAGGATGACTGAATCGGTGTGCGATTGTGTGTGTGTGCCTTTGTGTCTGACTCCCTCTCCCTCTGTGTGTGTGTGTGACTGACTTTATTTAAGACAAGGGTCCTTTTGTTTTAAGCCGGAGAATGGCTCTGAGACCGAGGCTGGCCCTGTAATTGGCCTACTTAGGCCCTGTTTAGCATGAGAAAAGCCTTCCTTGGCCCGGCAGTGCCAAGCTAACTCTTGTTTTCAGTCACAGAGAGGACGGACGCGCTGATCAGAATTCAGATTAGCCCGAAAAACATCCACCCACCCCCTCCACACACTCCTCCACCCTCTGCTTTAAATACACTGCACACTAATTACTTAACGAGAAAGCTGGGAAAAAAATCTAGACTTTAACGGAGTAGCGGTGGAGTCTATTTAAAGGAGGAGGAGGGGGGGTTCGCAGGCTCTTTTTCACCTCTTCCCTCCTTGCTTACTTTTTGTGCCACTTAAAAAAAAAAAAGACCCTCTCCTCCATCCTTCTCTCTGTCTTTTATTCTTGCGCTCTCTTCTCTCCAAATCAGCCCAGACGCCACTTGTTGCTGCCGAATCATTGAACTTAATTAGCGGGACAATGTGTGAGCGGTTTGCTAAGTTTGAGCCGTAAACAGAGTCACAGTTAGAGGAGGGAAAAAGCAGCAGAGGGAAGAAGTTAGACTCTGAGCTGTGGAGCTGTGAGATGAACGTCTCCACGCTGAGCAGCATGAGGTCGCTCTCATGGAGGTAAATACCATCACATACCACGGTTTCGTTTCTCATTAGCAGCACGGTTTGAGGTGTCTGAGGTAGGCATTGTTCCTGGAGGTTAGACGGCTTCGCAATCAAATCCAAAGGGCAGTTATTTATATATCAATTTGTCTTTCATTGTCTTATTTATATGTCAGTCTGTCTGTCTGTATACCTGTCTGTCAGTCATTGACTACACAAAAACTATTTGTCAGAAGATTTTAATTTCAATTTAATTGATTCTAACTGATTTCATTTTGGCAGGAAGTGTGCATATTAAAAAAAGCGACTTGAAAATCAGATTTTTCCATTTATGCGTACACAGAAAATTAAATTTCAGTTTGATTAAATTATTTCATGTTAATATTGGCAAACATGGACTACCGTATCTATACTCTGTTAGCCTATTTAGTGCAGTAATACATGGACACATGTAACGTAACGCACAGACACACATTCCTTAACACACATATGAACTAACTTTTAACACCATTGCAAGTCAATATAGTCAAAATTCCAACCACTAATATTGCGTTCCATTTATATGATGGAAGATGGGAAAGATTCCCACTAATTACACATGCGTTCATGTTTTTGCATGAGCGAAGATGGTTGCATGATTGCAGAGTTGGGCAGATGAGGGTTAAATGGACTGACAATATAACACAGAGTTTACTTGCTCTTTCAGGCTCTTCTGTAATATTTAGTGACAAGTCATATACCACTTGAGTCAGTGTCAACATATCAGCAATCACTGTCCTGACATTAGTCTATCTTTTAGATATTATAATATTAAATCAAATGACATTCCAACTGCGTTCAATATCCTGACAAATATTTCACATTATTCTCCCATCAGCATTGGAGCTACATTAAATCAGGGTTGGGTAGTAACTGATTACAGATAATGGGGACTACATGATCAAAGTACCAAAATAAGTAACTTAAATCACCCCAGGTTGGATTTGAAAAAACATGTAACAAGATTAAAGTTGCCTTTTTACAACGATTGCGTGATTATAATTTTGATTACGTCTTTTTAAATATGGCAGAGTTAAAATTCCGACAGTCTTTTTCATGATATTAAATTTATTAAAGGTGCAGGATGTAACTCTGGAGAAAGATACCAATGCTTTCGCTTGGTGTTTCAGGAAGACCATGAACCCAAGATCGTCTTTATTTGATGACCTTTAACTCATGACTCGGGGCTCCTACACAAGTGCTCCGCTTTGTGGTGGTTATATATATACGGTTTATGTTAATGGCCAAATGTAAATGCATTTTTGGGCATTGAAAATGTTTTGAGCGGTGGTCCAGTTTTGTGGGGCAATAACGTCAGTGTTTGATTTTGAAGTAATCGAAAAGTATTTAGATTGAATTAAAAAAAATTGTGATCCAATGGATTGCGTTACTAATGGCAGCAATTTCCACGTAGTTTGCATTCAGTAGCTGACTACATTTCAAAATAATTTAACCCAACATTGACTTCGGTCCTCAGGATACCATATATCAGCTCAACAATGACAGCTGAACATTCAGATCCAGTCATCCTCAACACTTGTTGTTCTTGACTTGTGAGCAACATTCCATTCATTACGTTGATTGTTGACATTTCTGATACCTTCCACATTCTCTACTGATGTTCACCAACACTGCTGACAACGTTCTTTCCTTAGCATGCTCAGTAATCTGGTAATTGGTACATGTATTTCCAATATTCTCCATTCACATTCCTGCTACGTTCTATGTCCCAAAATGTCCGAAACATTCCAGCTTCCATTCACTTGTCAGCTCAATATGCTGAACGTGCCGAACGATTTAATGGTTGTCTTCGTTCCAGGTTATTATTTTCAACATCCTCAACATTTTAAATGTTGGAAACATTGAAGTGTTTAAATTCATACGTCAAGATTTCCACAGCACACTACTTACAACATTTCAACTTCCGTCAAAGTGCAAACTTCAGCATCCTGGCTACGTTGAGTATTTCGGGTTATTCCAAAAATCAACACGCTGAACTTAAACACACAAAATAATCTTGGTTGTTCGTATTATCTTTGCCATGTTTTAATTCATTTTTTAAAGGATGCCAGATGATATTAATTTTTGTTATGGCTGGCTTGTCTCTGTGCTAAAGTCTTTATCTCTTCATAAACCTGGAAATATGTTTTGTTCCCATTTCCTTGTGATGAATGCTGCATCCTTCCTGGTCTTTGACTCTCAAGGTCACATGGTTAACAGTCTCTCTCTTTCTGTCTGTTTCTGTGTCTCTCGACCAGTCAATACTGGGTGGCGAGATGGGTTTGGGGAGTCCCGGCGCAGCATCACCCACCAAGCCAGCCGGTCAGTACTACCAGCACTACAGCTCCAACCCGCGGAGGAGAACGCTGCCTATGGACGCCATGGGTGAGACACTACATTAAACATACACTATGAACACACGGAGAGACAAAGTTAATGTTTGTGCCAATCAGCTGCTTTCTACCTTTGACAATATCTAACAATGAGAGAAAGAGTTAAGGTTCTGGCCTGTAACCTCGTTTCTACTGTCCACAATTCTTTTAAACATGATCTATCCTCTTTTTTTTTCTTTAAGAGCATAGGCAGAGAAATAATTGATCACTAAATTAAAGATATGACAATATACACTATACATGACAATGCAGTCTAATACAACAGTTCTTTTGTAAGTCCGCCCTTCATGAAGGTTATAATGTTTTCATGGGAACTGTTTTAGAGTTGATTCAACTTCATGGTCAGGTGGTTCAAATTAGGGTGGACGAAATATTAAAAACATCTGCAACATACAGTATAATACAGTTCAACAGCCCTAGACTATACAACCTTAAAAATTACTATAGACCTAATAAAATTATACCTTTATGTAGGATTTCTTTTAGGGCTGTTTAACTACATTAGTCCTAGCTTTAAACAACGTCATAATGAAAATACATAAAATATATTAGTTTTAGAAGGCTCTGTCGACCCCATTAGCATATGAAGCACCCCCACGCTGGGGCCCAAAGTGTGTATGGCGGCAAAGTTGAAACACACAGTTCTTCATGGCTCTGTCACTCACGTTATTGAGAAAGAATATAAATAAATCATGACGTACGAACAAATTTCTCTTGAAATAAACCAGGGACAGGGGTTGCAAATTCGTCATGGCTAGAAACCTGTGTGCACTGCATCTACTTTGTATTTTATATAAAAGGCAGTGTCTTGTGCATTTGTCCTCGTAAAAAAAAAACCCAAACAAAAAAAAAACAAAACATGTAAATAAATAAATTAATAATAAAAATTTTGTTGAGTCTTTCAAATTCGGAAGAAAAAATTTCAGAATCATTTTTTCAATGATGACAATAATCATATTGATGGTGATCTACCTTGTTTGTCTTTTTTTAAATAAAGATAAACGCACCTTTGTTTAATACAAATTCCTTAAGCAGTAGAAACTAAAGTGAAAACAGTAGTTATTATAGGTCTATATAGGTTGTTTCTTTCCGTCTAAATCTTTATGTTTTGCTGCGTAGATAAACTATAACTCGATTTTATTTGTACAGCACCATATCATACAGACACAGTTCAGAGAGTTTTACATGAAAGCAAAATGAAACAGCCACAAATGTCAAAATAAACAGGGTGACTGCATCATACATACATCCACATATGCACAAAAGCATGCAGTACATTAAAGAAAAGGCTCCAGTGAAAACGAAGGTCTTATAAAGGGACATAGTGTCAGAGCAAGTCTGAAATCAGCAGGCAAGCTCTCCCATGCTTTACAGTAAGTGTATGAATACTCAATGCCATCTCATCAGACTTTGCTCTAAACACATAAAAGAGACTCCCACTTTGTGACCGGAGAGACCTGCCATGCTTATAACCTGACAGCATGTATGAGGTGTACTGTGGAGCCGGACCAGTGAGTGCTTTGTAAAACAAAATGAGGATTTTGACTTAAATTTAATAAAACAACAGGTAACTACTGAAGGTTTCAGAGGACAGGACTTCTATCGTCTGATTTTTTTGTGACACTTAGTTTGCGTGACTGAGATCTGGATGAGTTGTAATCTATGGATTGACCCATGAATCCGGCCTGCTCGTAACAAATGCACGCATGAGTCCGTTTAATATGAGCACAGTTATATCCCAGATTATGAGCTACAAGAACAGTGAAATATAAATGTTTTGTTATTTAAGATTTAAGGCCTGAGTCTCATAATGTAGTCTCAGGATTCTCATTGTTAGATTGAGGAAATAAGTCAGCATGTCAATGTAGTTTCTGTATCCACACAGAAACTTCTCACAGCGACCTTGGTGAGACATTTTAACCTGCACTGATCCCAGTTCACAGCCGCTGTGTGTTTTCTTTTTAAGAAGGCCGAGCATTGTGCATGCGTGTCCGTGTCTGCGTGTCACCATCCTGTTTGTTCGTGTGTGTTTTGAAAGGGGACTTTAAGAAAAAAAAAAAATACAGGGAAGTCTTTTAGAAAGCAGGACAATAGTGGCCGTGGTGTAGCCTTGGTAGCGTTAGCCTTGAGAGGACACACACACACACACACACACACACACACACACACATGATGACAACTCTGGGCCAATTTCAAAAAAAGGAAAAAAAAAGGCTTTCATTTTTCCATCAAAGTCTCACCTTCCCAGTTAATAGACCATTCCCTCTCTTCCCTTGAGAGAAACCCTGAAAAATAATATAAACATGTCCTTTTATCAAACCAAAAAGAAAAAGAAAAAAAACAGCCCTGTCCCTTTTTGTATTCTGGCTTTTTATTTCCTGCATCTTATTGCGTCGCGCTTGTTTGCAGTGAAAGCGTTCTTTGTAAACATATCGACGGCAGTGGGAAAAGTGGCCTCGCTCTTTCTACTTCGGGTGATCGATTAAATTCAAACAAATCAAACCAGAACCTCCTTTTAAAAGAGCAATAAAAAAAAGCCTCTTGGCCTGTTCAACCCTCATGTATTGTTTTGTTGCTTTTTTTGTCTCTTTCAGAGGTTCACACAAAAAAAGTGCGGAAGGTCCCTCCCGGCTTGCCGTCCTCAGTAAGTGATAACATTTTTGTTTATTATCATTTCGGAGGTATTATCACTGCCTCCGCTGTGAGCCTGAAGAAAAGGCTGCTGATGCTCCTGCATGTTTGGAATCGCTGAGCTGGTTTTGTCGGAGAAAAGCTGCACACGTTGCCAGGTTCTGGGAATTTGTCGAGGTGAGGATGGTGCCGCTGTCGGAGCCGCGCTGGACACAGCTGTCGGCTTTTTGTCGCTGGTTCCTATTTTTGGGGAATCAGCTGGAAGAATCTCACGCCAGAATGAATTAGAAAAAAAGGCATCTATTGTTCTGAATCTGAAGAGATGTAGTCGTATAAAATGTTTTCTGAATGACTGACAGCACAAAGCCAATAGAATCGACTAGAAAAGGAAAAAAGATGGAATAAAAATATGACATTAGAGCAGTTTGCTGAGTTTCCCTTTTATTGATCCATTAATCAGTGATTGGCTTGAATCTCTCTGTGGCATTTTGGACTGAAACTCACCCGTCGATCCGCTCGGCTGCTGGTTGGGGGTTGTTGGGTTTTTTTGCAGGTTTAAAAGGGCAGAACTCCCCCAAAAAATGGAGTTGTTGACGGAGAAAAGCGGCTCACATTGCCAGGTTTTGTGAATTTGTGGAGCTGAGGATGAGGCCTCTGTCGGAGCTGGAGACAAACAGCTGTCGGCTTTTTGTTGTCGGTTGCTGTTTTTAGGCATCAGCTGAAAGAGTTTCATTCCAGGATAAATAATAATAACTAAACAATACTCTTCTAAATAAAAAAGAAATGACATAGTAAGTGAAAAACAAATCCAAACACCCTTTATTTTCACTTTATGCCTCCCTCATTTATAGGCAGTACATAAACATTTAGTGAATGGTTTATAACACACTACAATGTAATTGTACTTAGCTATAAGGACATATAAGTGTATTAATGTTGTGTATATGACAACAACATGCTTAATATTACTACAACTGTGTTTCATACTATTTTAATTCATTTTCTGTTTCTACATCAGCCTCCATGCAAGGGTGTAGGTTTTGTAGGTCATGAAACAGGGTGCTGTGGGTTGTCTGCCACAAAATGTTGATCATCAAACACTAACTTCCCTGAACTGTGGTGAATTTCTATGCGCCATTTTGTGCCCTGCGAAATCTACACCTATGCCTCCATGTATTACAAATTCATGCAGTAATGCAAAATTAGAATACACGACTCTTTTAGGTGGTGTAATTTGGATGAGTACACTTGAATAAATACTAAATTATAGTGTGCTGTAAACCATTTTTTTCATATTTCGGGAGAAATAGATTATTTATTTATTTATTTTTAAGTTAAATAATTTTTTTAAAAAGCTGTTTTTATAGACAGACTGAATTGAATTCATGTGCTGATTTCCCCTATTGTAGATTAATTAGTGGACTTGTTTATTAGATTTTGGGATTTTGGGCATTTTGGGTTGAAACTCTGAGTTGCTGGTTGGAAGACTTGAGGATTTAACACAGTTAAGTGAGTTCAAGAAGGAAGAAACATCCATCTACCAAGAAACAAAAAAAGAAAATCTGTTGAAAAGTGCTTCACCACCAAGCACCAAACATTTACCTGTTACAGTGTCTCAGATTTGATTGATTTGTGGGTGTTGGTTAGATTCTAAGTCGTCACATCGGCCTTTGTATGCATGTTATGGACATTTTCTTCCTGGCGTTTAATAGACTAAATGATTCATTAAAATAATCATTAGCCTCAGCCCTGAACAGAAAATATATGATTAAAAAACATCACTGTCTGATGAGTGTTCGTGGCTCCTCGTGCGCTGCTCAGATTGACCCCAGCTGTTGTCTCTGAGGCCTGGAGCCCGGCTGTGGTTTGAATGAGGAGACGAAGCAGCAGGACGTTTTTCTGACGTTTCACATATTTCACTTTTTATCTGCTGCCGTCTTTGTTCTACCTGGTGTTTTGGTGTTGTGCTCGTCTGCTGCTTCGCCTGCAGGATGTAGTTTGCTGTCGTTTAATGCAACTTTAACATCGGTGTGAGAAATATGCTCATGTTGCAACATTTTTCACATTTTTTGCACAGACGTGTGAGTTTATAACGCCATCTTTATTTTGGTTTGGTGTTGTTTTGCTGAAATCAGTTGATCAGTCAATTGCTTGATTAATATAAGAGGTGAAAATCTCCTCATAGGTGATGAGTTTCTGTCATTCTCTGTTTTATTTCACAGTAAATTCAATGTATATTTGGGCTGGTGACTGTTGTTGATTTAAAATGAGCAGGTAGATATATGGTAGATATGTCCTTATAATGGAACTGATAGTGAAAATAATCTGTAGCAGCAGCTCTAGCGCTCATTAGATTTATTTCTAATTTTGACTTTGAGGTGTTTTACATGTGGAGAGGGTTTTTTTTTTTTTTTCCTGTTGCTGACCTCATTAATCGCCAGTTAACGACGGCTGAATGTACAGCGTGTCAGCCGCCTCTTTGGCTCGGCGGGAGTCCGCCTTTCTGTGGCCTCGGCCCGCTTTGTCCCCGCTTCCTCCTCTCTTTCCTCCGCCTCTACATCAGCCTGGGGAGGGAGGGGGAGGAGGAGGGGGGGTGCGGGGGACAGAGGAAGGAGGAAAGAAGGGAAACAAGAGGAGGAGAGGAAAGGTGTTAAAAAAAAGAGAAAAGCAGGGAGGAAGCGTGGTTTGTTTGACAGGTTGGTGGTGGGGGTTTTTTTTCATCTTTTGTGTGTGTGAAGTGGAAGGATGAGACGTTTCCTGTGGAGCAGGGACGTGATGTCAAACAACAGGGACTGTTGCTTTATTTTAAAATGGATTTAATATTGGAATATACATTCCAGAGCTGGAAAATATGTTTTATCAAGCACTAAACCTTTGTAATGTTCTGGTACTTGCACTTTTTGTTACTTCTATCTGATGGCTAAAGTTGTGCTTACTTTATTAACTCAGATTTTATACTTAATACAAGACAACAGGAGTTTCTGCTTGATGATCTGCAGCAATTTGTGCCAATAGGAGCCTTGTTTTCTGTGACTAGAGTAAAGACACCTTTAGTCAACTTTGACCTTGATTCTTTGACACCGTCACCTACAAATGGTGTGTCTGTACTCCCACATAGTTCTCCCTGATTTGTTCTAGAGGAAATAAAGTTGCTGCCTGTATTGTGTTTAATGATAAAGCCTTTTCTGATCTATAAAATGACATATTATTAGAACACAGAAGTCGTAGGCGGTTGGGGTGGATGGTGGTTGGATAAAGCGCATGAGATGGGTTCACTCCCTACAGAACATAAGTGTTTTCTCATTAAACGCCCCTATCAGCATGGCTACGTAATTTGTCTTTCTTTCCAGAACAGTGACAGATCATTGAAAAAAATAAATGTTTTATGAACCTCATGATTAAGGTTTATTTGGTGAAGGAAACCACTCGGTTAGGTTAGAGGAAACATCATGGTTTTAAAATGACCACTTCATAAATGTCAGGAGAAATTAGAAGTACAAAAATGTGGATGAAAAATGAAGGCAAAATATTTGCAGATACAGGTGCTGCCATTTTGACATTTGGAGCTTGAGTCTGCACAGTTGCGATTGGGAAGTGGAGACATTTTCACCTATACACCCGTCTGACCCGTCTGAATCACAAGCAGCGGCACTGATCACAACCGCACCAGTTGACATACAAAGCTGTCAGTCATGACGTACCAATCTCTTTTTATAGCATCAAATAAGTGTTTAAAACCAAACTTGGTTACGCTTAGCAGCCGAAGCGTAACCACAGGTGGGACGCAGGGTGTGGACCCCAGTCTCTAGCGTCAGAGTCTAGGAAACCCCCCAACCACCTCCCTGTGACTTCCGTGCTGCACAGGAACATCACTCTACTCTCTGACCAACTAACCGGCATGGTTGTAAAAAAAAAAAAAAAAAAAAAGTCTTGTGTCGACAGTCATGTGATCCAGGTTTTGGATCTCTGTACTTGCATTGCCTTCATGTCTGCGGCGCTCTGAGCTGTCTCCTCTCTGTGCTCTAACCCTCTCTGTTTCCACCCCTGTGATGTGAGTAATCCTGCCTGCTTCCTCCCGTTCACATCAAGAGAACAGGGACGAGGAGAGGACCCGCCGCCTGTGAAATGGAGAGGTGGTTCGACTGCAGGAAAATAAATTCAGAGGCACTTTCTGCCTGCTTGTTGGCACGAGTATCAGTTGCGAGAGAGAGCAGAAACTGTACGGAAAGCTTTGTAGCTATAGCTCTTATTTTTTTTGTACATTTGTTCCTTTTTTTTTTTTTTTTTTTTTAGATGTCTTTGGATAGCAGGTTCTGTCGTGTCACGAGTCAGTTTGAGCACAGAGGTCCTGTTTGGAGCCCGTGGCTTTTATTCTGAAAAAGCATCAGATTGCTGACAGGTGCTCATTTTCATAATCGCTTCGGTTTTGGGTTTAGTTCCAATGTTTTTAGCTCAAAACTTTGAATAGGACAGCAACACAGACGTAACTTACTTTGGACATTATGTTGAAGCACTGACAATACAAACAGCTTCATTATTGGATCGTTTTTTCTCCTGTATCCAGTGATTTGTGTCTGTACGTCCATGGTTACAGTGCAAACAGGAGCAGCTAGCAGCTAATGGATGATTCAATGGTGCAGATTCACCAACATGTAAAGACATATAGACTGAATAAAGGTGTAGGTAACAGCTAGTTAACTGATTTCATGACATCATACATTATAAATTCTGTATTTTCAACTGGACCCTATTTTTAAGTCACTAATGGGAACAACAGGTATTGAGAGTGACCACTCGCAGCACGTTTGCATTGTCAATTGTCAATTCTCAAAGTGCTTGTTTTTTTGTCTGAAATTCAAATTGCTATTTTAAGTGTCTGACAACATTATGGAAAGGTTCCCTACAGAAATAAACCTTTTGTTAAAGACTCCAATCCTTTTTGTTTAACCAGACATAGCCCTGAAATCGGCATCACCAAACACACTAGACTCCATGTCAATAAACAGTCATTTTATTTCTGTAAAACACCCCTCATTCAAAGTCGACAGAAACAAAATAGCGATCACAAAAATTGTCTTGGTTTGTCTGTCCACTGTTCCAGCAATCACCAACTCTGGTTTGTATGAAATAAGCTATAATTCACCCAGTTAGATGTGAAAACATTTTGTTTCTATTCACGCTAAAATTACTGATTATTTAAATGGAGTCTGGTGAGTCAGGCAATAGCAATGTCAGGGCTGTTTCTGGTTAAACAAAATTAATCTTCCTCTTTAAGAAGAAGGTCTATCCTTTCAGTGATGTTGTCAGACGCTTAAAATAACAATCTAAACCTGTCAGTGGCAAAAAAAAAAAGGCACTCTTAGTGGACCTAAACTGACGGTGCAAACATGCCCCAAATGGTTACGTTGCAGCCTGTTTGCCGCTGCCAACAGCAGCTCTGTCTCTCGTTCAACACTGGACCAATTTCAAAACTTGTTTTCATTAGTCACCTAGAAATAGAAATATAGGAGAATCTGGTCCAGGTTGAAAAATACCAAAATTAGCCTTTAAGCAAATCATATCTATCCCAAATAAAAATTAGATAAAGGAAACATTTGGAGTTGAACTGAAAATAGCCTTTTATTTTATTTGACATTGCTAAGATAAAAAGAAGTCCCTGTAGCAGGATGCCTTTATCCCTGAACCATTGACACGTCCTCCTGTTCATTTGTAAACACATTGTATTATATATCAAAGACAATTTCAAATTATAAGCTTTTGTCTTTCAGAAAAATTGTCCCATAACTTGTCTTTTGTACGACTCACATGATGGCATTTCTGAATAGACTAATGTATCCTGAAATAAACATGTGATGTACCAAGATAGGCCTTAAGCCCGTATATTACCCGATCAGTAGCAAAACACTGCATGAATCCTACAATGATGATTACTGCAGACTGTCTCTTGTTGCTCCTCCAAACTGTAGAAGAAAGTCACATATGAGATTCATTGTTAGTGCCTCTCTGCAGAGATTTGAACCTGTAACCCTGTCAGCTGCTCAGATCAGCCCATAAAGACTCTGCGTTCGACTGTCTGTTCAGAGACTCCTGCTCTTTTGCTGATTTTTTTTTTTTTTTCTCCCTCCCTCGGATGGTCCGGCCTCCAAACCTGCTGCCAACGGCGACGACGATGAGGCTGAAATGTGTTTTCATTCCTGCTCTCAGCAGCCGACAGAGCTGTTTGTCCTCGTCTTTTTTTGTGTCCGTCTTTTTAACACAGAAAATTCAAACCTTTATTCTTTTGATGTTAGAATTTTCAGTGTTTATTCTCGACAGTTTTATTGAGCTTGAGCTCCATATTTTTCCAAATCAGAATTTTGGGGATTTTTTTTTATACATGTGCATGTAAGTTAAGCATCAGGGAAGCTGAATTTTGTTTAATGAAAATGTTTTAAATTTAATTGTGAATTTGGGATAGAATTAAGTTGGTTTACTGAGTGATTTGATCCTAAAATAAAGCTTTGACTGAATATCTGATATTGATCTATAACATGATATAAATTTAGGACAAATCAGATTCCAATAGCATCTAAATGTAAAATACCTTCACTTCCTGTCTTTGTTGGATTGTTTCTCACTGTTCACACTTTTTATCTGTCTCATTAAATGCCTCTTTATTTTGATGCAGATTTTAATAGTAGTATTTTAGCTATTCTTAATATAGTGTTAGAGCGGTCACAGTATTTAGAGATCTAACTGATGCCTAACAGTAAATTATATCAATTAAAACAACAGATAAGAATGTAAAACGTCTATGATATCCCATTTTAAGGCAATTTTCAACATGTGCTTCTACACCTATAATTGCACTTTATTTTTTTTTTTATTTTGACTGTACTCTGGAAGCACTCTTCTAATTTGTATATATTTTATTAACCATATTATATAGGTCATTTGTTGAATACAATCTGTTAAGCAAGACTAAATGCAAGGTGTGTATTTTTGGACATAATGCTGTTTAAAGGTTGCAAAACACCACATCGTCAAAAACTCCATACAATCTGAGCTTTAGATAAATACAGTATAATACATAGTATTTACACAGAGTGTGTGTTGGTGACATTACATGATCGTTTCACTGGATTTTCCATATGAAATGTATGGATACTGACATAAAACAAGTACAGTAACACACGGGGATCTGCAGGCTGTGGAGGAACCAATTTGAGACAGAAATGTGATGAAAACCAGATGGGTGGGATTTAGAATAAAGACGCAGAGGAAAGGAGTGCTGACTATGAGAAAGGAGGAATAAAACAGATAAAAGTGCGTCTATAAAAAGGGTCAAATATTTAAAGTAGAATTTTCTCATGCTGTTATTTGAATGATGGCGATGAACTAGTCAGATGTCACAGATTTACAGATGATCTAACACACTGTGATGTTTTATACTGAATGTAACTGAAGACATGAAATAACTCTCTCTCTCACACACACACACACCCTCTCTCTCTCTGCCCAGCCTGCACCTGCTCTGAGTACAAACACAGCTTCACAGAGGAATGCCTGTAATGTGTGTGTGTGTGTGTGCGTGTGTGTCTGTGTGTGTCTGTGTGTGTGGGTGTGGGTGTGGGTGTGTGTGTCTGTGTCTGTGTCTGTGTCTGTGTCTGTGTGTGTGTGTGTGTGTGTCTGTGTCTGTGTCTGTGTCTGTGTCTGTGTGTGCGCGCGTCTGTATGTGTGCGTGCTTCTATGGCAACACACAGCAGCCAAAAACAAAAGTTCTCTTTGTGAGAAAACTAGCTATAGGTAAACAGCCAACACACACACACACACACATTTGTAAATTCAAAAATGTGAGCACCCTCACTGACATAATTCATGCCCCCAACCCTAACGTTAAAGGTGGATTCAATTTTTTAATTTATTTTTTTTTCCCCAAGTCTATCATATGTCATATGTACATTGAGAGAGTTGCTGGTGGCCGTAATCATTCCTCCCATCCATACTGGCTGTGTTATGACTACATTGTAAGAAGTGGAGGACAAAATCTAAAGTCCTTGTTCTGTGCAAAAAAATAAAAAAGTACGGTCATCTTCCAAAGTTACAGTATTTTTGGTACAAAATTCCAGAGTTCCCCAGCTGAGCTGCAGCTGAGGGATATGTCCTTCTAGTTGCATCGCCAGGACACAACATGCAGGGCAAAGGTACACTCTTAATTCGGCTAACTGTGACTGATAAAGGCTCATACTTACAGTCGTGGAAGAATTATTCATATATTTGACTTAAGTATACCACAGTATGAAAATATTGAATTTTGACCGTAAACTGGACATGAAGCAGTCAGTCAAGTTAACATGATTTATTAAACAAATTTCCACTCATATCAACAATTATATATAACCTGTGACATCATGGGGTTGGTGGGTTTGGAGGACTTTACCAGACACAATGAAGAGACATCTTGCTCCGTTTCCAACCAAGAGTTCATTCGTTCCGGTTCAGAGATGCTTCAGTGTCTTCACTGGCCAACAGAACCAACCAACCCTGTGACAAAATCAGTGTTGTCACACCAAAATGGTGGTGCACTAGCTTAATAGCTGGGTAGAAATTGCCCAAATAAATGTGTCTGTAGTTTTAATGACTTCTAAAATCAGATTTTTGCACTACCAGTCCCAAAAATATGCACATTTCATATCAACTTTAACCCTAAAACCAAGTCTTATGTTGTTATCACACCAAATACGATGCAAATTTTTTGCAATGCGTTACTCGTACAAGTTTGAACGCTAGAATATTTTGTGTTGACTCGCTTCATATGCACAAATAACTCACATCATACATTCCTGAAGGATCTTAATGCTGATTGGCTATTGTGGCACGAATTGGTCACTGAAGGTTTTTTCAAATCGAAAATAAACGAATAAGCATATGATGCGAAATCGTGCTACTACTCTACTGTCATTCGTGTCCCGTCCATCGCATCCATTGCGTCATCTCATGGGGGATTTGTGTCTAATCACGTCTTTACATTGACTTTACATGTAGTTAACTTCCGTAAATTGTTTTATTCGCACCCAGTGTGAACACAACATTAAACCTCAAACAGCCCTTTAAAGAAAGGACCGGACAACACGTCCTCACTTTCCAAAACATCCCCAATGTACTGCCCACTTTCACCACTTCAGATGCATCTGATGACATTAGTGGCAACAAAGTTTAGTGATAGTTGATGGCTCGATATTTAATGACATTTTCATCTTTTTCATTTGTTGTTGCTGATGTTTACCTCTTCTCAAGCCCCTTTGCCACTGCACAAAAAACACCCATATCCACTGACATTTTGCTTTTTTGTTTAATGGAAAAGGTTACAGTCTGCATTCACCCCAGGCCACATGTCTTTGCGATAGTCACAGGTATCCAGCTCCAACTGGCTTCCATTGGTGCTAATGAAATAAAAATTCAAAACCCACACGGATGCACTAATTTTAGCCCATTTGCCGGCACTATGCAATGATGGGCGGCCAGAAAACATTGTTCCACTCCGCCTAAGCAGCACTCAAACATTGTTCCATATTAGTCTGCACAGAGTTTGAAAGAGAGACTGAATGAGTTGGAGATAAAAAAAAATTAATAAGTAACCACCGACACATTTTCTCTGGCTTCCATGCTGCTTTCTACTGTTTGCTAACCTTTGTATAGCCTGTCTGTGACACTGGACACGACACACCAGTAAAAAAGCGACACACAGACAGGCATATTCATCAGCACCAGAGCCGTGTGCACAGCTCTGGTCTCCTGGCAGTGGGAAAGGGTATGATTTAAAAACAGCATACAAGCGCTGATATGGGTGGAAAAGGGTATTAGAAACTGAAAAATACTGGGCTTAATAGGAGTTGCTACACTCTTAATTGTATTTTTAGGCTCTGAGTTGGTTTTCAGTGGTCTTTGACAGCCTCTGTCTGCTGCTTTTCATCCTTTTGTTTGCTTCTTCTGACAACTATATTGGAGCTTAGAGGTTCAATGAGATTTTGAAAATTACTATCGCAGCAAACAGCTATTTGCTATGTAAAATATAGTGGAGTATGCAAGAACTTTCTTTCAAAGCGCAGTGAACTTTTAAATCAGAAATGACAGTAAAACATATCGCAGTGTAGTTTTCTCTGTTCATTCGCCAGGTGCTTAATTGTTGCTTCCAAGTCTTAAAATGGTCGGGAAGACTCTGCTGTTTATTCTGGCGTCATTTTGGCTTAAATTTGGGTGACATTTTGGTGTCAAGGGCAATATCTTATGATATATGACCTTGATCATTTTTGCTGACCTCAGTAAGTCAACACCATAAATATCATGACAGTTGTCATCTTTGTTATGGTAGATGGTCTGTGTGTATCCCATTAGCTAACTAATCACCACCACTCTACACTACACTTTTAGGGTGGTTACCATTGATAATGATGCCACTGTGGTTCAGGACAGCATGGTTGCAGAAGTGCAATACTTACCCTCCAGTTCCCCCTCCATACACCTAACACCATTAGCTCTGTTAGGCACTGTTGGTCTTGTAAGCGCTGTTAGCACTATTAGCACTGTTAGCTAGTTTGCAAGCACTGCTAGGCACCACCATTTAGGGCTGCGTGATACGTGGAAAAAAATGGAATGTGATTATTTTGACAGATATTGGGATATATGTCACAATTTTAGCGGGAATGGTATATTTTGCATTTCATTTTCAAATATAGAAGAATGATGATGTGATTTTTGCTTTGGTCTGCAACAAACAAGCATGCTCGCTTACGTCTCAAATATGATGTATAGGCCAGGGCATCTGTGCAGCACCACAGTGCTTCATTAATAATGGTATGTTAAGAAAAATTTTACCTTTATTAAAAAAAAATAATAATAATTGGATATTGCACTCAGCCATGCTGTGTTTTCAGTAGTATTTCAATTAATTGTGCAGCCCTTACGTTATTTCCGCTCAGCCACCTTCATGTTTGCTTGTGACATCAGAGGTGAGAGCCGTGTGTAATCAATCCCCTCCCACTCTCTGAATGTTGCAGACCATATAGCTTTGTGCTTGATATTTATATTTTAATCATATCAGTGTTCTGTTGTTGTTAAAGGTCTCTACCATAAGGAACATGGGCACACTGATTAGTTTCTTTTTTTGTTGCACTTCCTCTGATGAATCTAGAAAGATTTTAAGTCTCATTTTAGTGTGTTTCAACTTGTTTTCCTTGTTGTTGTGTTGCTGCCCTCCCATATGCTCCAGCTTGTGAACACACTTCATTTAAGGCAAAAAGTCTTGTCTGTTTTCTTTCATCTCTGTTTCACATCCACTGCAGGCGATGGGTCTTTTTCTTTTAATTAATTCATTTCTCTTTTTCTGCCCCCCACCCGCCCGCCCCTCCCTCCTTCCTTTGCCGTCTCCCTGCGCTGCAAGTTTGTTATTGTTGTTTGTCAAATTTAGTTTGCTGAGTTGATGATTTACTTTGAGAAACAATTAAACGTCACTTGAGAGGAGAGCGTGGGATGTCTTTGTAATCAAAAGGAAATTAGGCATCAGTTGCTAACATTAGCAGGTTGCAGAGTGCCGTCTCGCTGTTGTTTTTCTTTGTTGGTGTTGGGAGTATAACAGCACTTTTTTTTTCCGTTAGATATGATTGTTTTAGTTAATTTGCTGTTCAGGCTGATAGAGTCTCCGGCTCGTCCTCAGAGCTTTGCTAATGCTGACTGAATAAACAACAGAACACACACACACACGCACACACACACACACACACACACACAGATGTATCAAGATTATCCCCAAAAATGGCTATAATGAAACAGTGACAATGAAGCTATTAAAGGAAATAGAAATAAAATGATATATGTGTCAGCATGAGTGTGTTTAGTGTTAATTGTTTGCCGCTTTAATGCTATTTGCCCACACACACACACACACACATGCACACACACTCTCTTTCTCCCTCTGTGTGTGTGTGACACTGGGTCCAGCCATTAAACTGGCTTATGAATGTGACTGAACCCTGGGAGAGTTAACATATGAAGATGATTACATGTGATGTAATTCCATGACGCACTTTAGACATAGCTGAAGAAAAAGTTTTATTTTAAATCATACCTTTTTTAACTTAATGAAATGGGACCCACTTGTACAGGTTGATCGTCACAAATTGGGAATTTCTGGATCACATCGAGATAATTTTTAAAAGGCTGGTGGATCTTTTGAATATTATAATGTTGTCTGGATCATCTTGTGTTTCCGAGTTTGTATTTTGTTGTCTGTAAAATTGATGTAAAGCAAAGTGGAACTTGACCTGATTAAAAATGGACTGAACATGATGATTCTTAGTCTAAAACAAATAGCAAAAAATATATATATTTTTTCCTATCAAATTACAGATTTTGATTTAACACTGTGTCCTTTATTATGAATAATATATTTTCTAAAATTTAAATGTGTTTTTTATAAAAAAATAATAAATGAATTTTATTTATTAAATGTCAGTCTAAACTTGAACATTTGAAACAGGATAAATGTATCATTTATTAAAATCAATGTGAGTAAATCAATAAATCAAAGCTTTTTTCCACCTAAATTCTGCATTTTATCTATCAGTAGAAAAGTTTTAAAATAATGCACTCCTCACTAAATTTTTGTCGAGGATCTGTTTTGCGAAATTACACAATTTTGCCAAGTTTCAGGATGATTATGTGACTTAATTTCTGAAATCTAACTTTCTTAGATCTTACTGAAATCTAATCCAATTTCTAAAATGGCACATATCAGTTTTACATACATGTAAATCAAGTGTCATTTATTATATTACTCAGTCTCTGTGAAATGTGTAGAATGTAGATTATAGAAGAGTCTAGCTTTAAAGAAGTTTTTCAGCTCCTCGCTTTGCTTTAAAAAATCTATCAGTAATTGTTACATTCCTCCAACAGAAGTTTTTAATTTAATATCTAACAAATTCACAATCTCAGGCTCAAGTGCTGCTTTCACAAAACATTCTGAAACACAAAATATATGAGGTTCTCTTTTCATTTCATTCTCACTTCAACATATTTCATTCCTGTAAAGCAGCACACAGTCAGCATTGTTTTATATCAGCAAACTTGCTCTACCTAAGACAAAGCCACAGTGGTAAGAAATGTAATTTTCAAAATGCCAAACAACCATAAAATCACATTTTTTACCTGAAGCTCATCATTTAGTATTTTAGATTTAATCTAGAGGATCCAGAAAGTGAAGAGTCTCATCTTCAGCTCCCTACAAGCACCAGCCTTTGCAAAGCAGACCGTGACTTCCTTTGCTATTAGTCATTAAAAGAAAGAATCCTTCATTTTTTTTTTTTTAAAGCGGACCCTGAAAAGTATTCTCAGACCCTGAACCGATTAAATCCTGTCAGCGATCTGACCAGGGCGATCTGCTCCCATCTCTGGCTATTTCCTGCTCCCTCCCTCTCTCTCTCTCTATCTCTCCTCGGCTCAGATGTGGTTTTGTTTAAAGTCGACAGCATTAATTAAATTAAGCCAGGTCTTGCAGAAGGCACAGTAGGAGAGCCGGCGGTCCCCGGTGGGCCGTGGGTGGAGGAGGGATGGGGGGGTGGTGTGGTGGTGGTGGTAGTGGTGGAGGGGGGTAACGGGGAAGCGGTTTGGTGAGCCATACTGGCCCCTTCAGGCGGCCCCAGGTAGCACAGAGGAGCAGCAGACCCTACCAGTCAGCTACTGCTGCCTGTTAACTGTTTGTGCTCCCTGCACGCTTGACGGTTGACACTGATCCTGAAGAGTTAATAGAATGTGATGACATGTTGTGCTGTTTGTTGACAACCTTGCTCACATACTTGTGTGTACTTTGGTTTGAGTTTATCACCCAAAATTGTGCTTCTCCAATTATCAGAATTGAAAATATAGTGTGTTAGTATGCGAGCAGCAGCATGAAAACTCACTTTACACTCGCTATTCATGCAAGATGAAATGTGCAAAAACAAAATTTAAGAATGTTTAGAATTAAAAATTTTGGTGAGAAAAGATTGGGTGATTTGATATAAACTCAGTGTGTCCACACAATTTGAAAAAGCATAAAAACACACAACGACCTTACCTCCTTGTGTGTGAAGTGGTGCTGAAAATGAAGTGTGTGTGTGTGTGTGTGTGTGTGTGTGTGTGTGTGCGTGTGTGTGTTAGCATGCCGCTCAAATTAGTGGTGTTGTACCGGGCCTTGGCAGAAGATGAAATGAGGAAAGAGGCTACAGGGAGGGAGGGGTGTGAGAGAGGAAGCATGCATAGAAATAAAAGATGGCTGTTTTGTTTTGTGTGTAAAATCACTAAAAAGTACGGACTGTGCCTTTAATGAACCACACAGTGTTATTATTAGTTATATAAAATAGAATAAAAATTGCAGATGACCATCATGTGATGCTTATGTGTCTTTCCTGGAAGCAATCTGTTGTCAATCAGTGCTTCGGGTATGTAAAATTACAGGTCACCATAGCAACAGTGCTAATGCTGCATGCTACAGGTGACAGGTGAAAAATGGAGCTAACCTACCAGTGACTGTGGGTTAAACTGATTGCTAACACACGGAGGAGGATTCAAACACAGCTATTTTTTCTTTGCTAAGAGCTCATGTAAGAGTCATAATGTCCTCTGAGGTGTTCTGATGTGAAACAATAATCGACTTGAGAGAGAGAGAGAAAGCAGCGACTCGAGTTCAGAATGGTGCCGTTGTCCTGCAGCAGCTTTAGTGTTTATATTAAAGAAACCCAGAGAGCAACTTCAGCCAGAGATGACCTCATGGTTCGACTGCCCCCCCCACCCCACCCCCCAGACACACAAACACAGACAGCTGTGTGTTCAGCTATGTGGTGTGGATGCTTCGATGACTCACTCCACTTGACAACGCTACAGAAATGTCTTAAACACGTCTGCCTGTCTTTCTCTTTTATAAGTCAAGTTTGATTTTGAACCGCTTGTAATGTGCCGAGTGACACAAGAGGAGAGATGTAAGAGTGTTGTGCGAGCATGTGTGTGTGTGTGTGTGTGTGTGTGTGTGTGTGTGTGTGTGTGTTTGTAAGCTATTTTCTTGGCTCCCGGCCCCAAAATGTCCCACACGGGTGCATTGGGCCGCCATTTTGTGTCAGCTGGGAAACTGACTAATTGAATTACAAGGCACTTGTTTGTGTCATTGAGTGTTGGTATATGCATGTGTGTGCACATGTTGTTTGTGCCTCTTTTCCGGACAGAGAACTTTTGACAGAAATAGAAACATTTAACACACATAATTATAAACATACATAAATGTAACGTACATATGTGGACAAAGAAGCACACAGCCACACATATTTATTGGATTAATACATTTGTTTAGGATGTTAGGTTGATTTGCATTTCTTCCAAAAGTCCGTATTCAAACTTAAACTTGCTAAAATAGTAATTGTGTCGTTGTAAACAAAAGTATTGTACTTCACTAGAGTTTTGACTTATGTCTGATTTTTTTATAATGATTTAACGAACACCATGTTTGCGTTGTGTTCTGTGGGATAAAGTGTCTTGCTTTGCTATTGTTATGCTAGCTTTTTCGCCCTTATAACTTCTATTGGACTGAGGCTAGCTAAAGGCCAAAACACACAGGCAGCGAATGCAGCATGTCAAAAAATACGCCCCTATTATTTTCAATGTACAACCCCACACCGGCAGTGGCTAGACTCACGTCAGCTCTCCTAGACGCACCGCCCCACAGCACTTCACACCATTGTCCCATTTCCAGCCTCTCTGCCCATGGAATTAAATGTATTTTCCCCCATTGTACATACCGGCTCCCGTAGCTGCTCTTTTTCTCTGCTCCTATAGCAGCTCGACTCCTCTCCTCACCATGGATGTATAAAGAGAACTCTGTTGCTGTTGCTGTGTCTCATGTGTGACAAAGACTGGATGATGAGAGACTCGTTGTTGAAGTCAAGAAATATCCTAAGCTAAATAACCCACAATTCCGTCATTATAAAGAATTAATTTGGGCTCTCCACGCATGATTTGAAGCTAATGCATAGATGGAGGAAGTACAGATCTTTCAGTAAAAGTCATAATTTTGCATGGTCGTAGCCATGTACCAGATATTGATATCTTGTCTCTCTATATTAAGTTTGTTTCCTATTAGCAGATGTTTGATAGCTTGTATCTAATGCTACATTTTCTTCAGTCCTTTAATGTGAGAAGTTTAACAGAAAAACAGACATCATCCTCCTACGAATTTTTTTAAACGTTATGCCATCTCTTACTTGCATCTTAGCCCAACAAGTGTACAGAGTGTTAGCTTTTTTTGTTCATGTTAAATATTAACACTGATGACTAACAGCTAGCCCTCTTAGCTGCTCAGACGTAGTGAGGCAAGAATTTGGACAAATTATAGTTAAACCGTTCTCCACCACCGCCATCAGCCCCCACAGCACCCATAATGAACTGGTCTGGACTCGTCCCTGGCACTTGTCAAGTTGGTGGGTTAGTTTTAGAAACCACTGTCTGACCTTTACTTTAGAAAAGGATTTTCTTCCAGTGCCTCAAAGGTTTCTTGTCAATGAAATGACCTCAGCCTGAAGATGTTCACTGCCTTTCTGTCCTTGTGAGGACATTTGGCTTCTACAAAGACCTCTCCCTCTCTCTCTCTCTTTCTCACACACACACACACACACACACACACACACACACACACACACACACACACACACAAATGCCTGCTGCAGATGTGAATGTTCCCTTGTGCATTCCTGAGCCCAAACATTTGGCTGCAGTAACAGGCAGCAGAGAGCGGCACTCTGATTTGCTCCAAGGCTACGATGAATATCACATGTTATCACACACACACACACACACACACACACACACACACGCACATGAATCAGCCTGCAGTTGTGGTGAAAAAACTGCTTTAAGTTGTTGATAATGTGTTAAATATTTCTCAGTTGTCCTCGGCTGCACACAATGTTAGACTCAATCATGCTTTTGTCTTTTTTCGCCTTTAGTTTTATTCAGACAGTTAAATCATTTTAAATACGAATTTATTTATATGTATAAGCTGCAACAGCTCTATGAAATATTTCAAAATAAACTCAGGACAATAACTGTGGGCAGGGATAAGTTAAAACGAAGTTCCTCGACGAAATGAAATGATTCTGTGATGCGTTCAAAGCTCTAACAACCAACTAGTCAGAGAGAACAGCCAGATTTATCATTTTTGTAACAACCGTGTTTCCCTTGCTGTATGTTTCTGTACTGGGTTTGAGTTTCTTAGAGCAGTGCTTGTACAGTGAATGCAACGTTTGATTTCGAGGGAGGGGGTTGCAGTTGATTATTAATTGTCAGATGTCAGAGCTTCCTTTAATGCAACACCAAGTAGTGTTTGGAGAGCGGTGCCTGCTGACAGCTAATATGCTGTGTGATTTTAACATGACAAGCTGTCAAAACCGTTTTCTCGTGGAAAAATTAATTTGCGATCACAGAAAAAAACAAAATGTGAGAGATATTTATCAGCACTTATCACGCAGTTGCTGAATCTTGAGGACTTTTTGACAACTATTTTAAAAGTCTGTGCAAGGTTAAGGAGGCTTCGAGAGGCTGTGGTTTGGCTCTCTCGGTAGTCACTCCAGTGTCAGTCTTATTAGATCTGACTAGGTTTATCACCATAATAACACATTATCCTCGATGTTTGATGCAGACAGCTGTTAGTGCATACTCTAAATATGGAATGATGCATTTCCATATTAGTATTTATAACTAAAAACAACCTCCGCAGTATGAGAGCTAAACTAGAAATGGGACATTCCATGGAAATCACTTTTAAAGCTTGCTGAAGAATAAAAGAAGAGAAATAACGACAAGGTAATAAAAAGGCAAAAAGGGAATATTTGTGAAAATGTTCAGAAAATTAATAAAAATTAGAAAAATAAAAGAGCAAAAAGTACCGAAATGTAACTAGAGGCAGAAGAGACAAGATCAAAAAATGAAAGAAAGATATAAAACCTTGTTCTAATAAAAGCGCTGGCTTCAACAAAGCTTGTGTCGTAGCCATCTAACACAGACACACACGCACACATGTAAAACACCCACCCTGTCGTGTGGCTGTAATGCATGCTGGTGGTGTGGATTAGCTTCATCTTTAATCATTGTTTTCATTCTGAGCACGCTCAGTGTAAAGTATATCTGAACACAAAGCTCTGAGCGAGCCTTTCTTTCAGCAGCAGGTTGCACCCTGCGCTGAATGAACTGCTCAGCAGGAAGACAGCAGCTTTCACACACAAGAAACTCAAGTCAGGTTTTACTGTTGAACTGGTGAACGCGCTGCAATAGGAGGTGACTGAGCTGATCTTAACTTTCTGATCTGGATGCTTATACATGTAGCTAAGAGCAGTGAAAATGCCCAGAGGTGTTCTTGCTCCTACTGCTTTATCCATGATAAGTGATAGACAAGTATTTTAGCTTTCATTTCACCCAGTGGCTCTGGCGGAGGTGTGTTTTCTCTCAGTGTTGTCATTCTACAGCTCTACAACAAGAATTGTGTCAGAGAATTTTCAGTTAATCAAATAAATGTCTACTTGAGAATTTGCTTCACACTTTTCAGAGATGTAAGCACTTGCTAGCCGGGCAAGACTAGTCAGTCAACATCCATAACCCCAGAAAACATTCATATCTCAGCAAGGTCTTTGAGCACTGGAAGCACTGATGTCTTTGAGTCTGCATAGTCAGGCTTAGGCCGACCCAAGTCAGAGAGAGAGTAGTAACTGAGCCCGACCTGAACCTAACAGGCATTCTGTTTTTGTATCCAAACCCGACCCAACACAACAAAGTTAATATGAGCTGGATCACTGAATATTTACTGCCTGAAATGGGCTGTGTTGCGTTATTGCATTGTCATGTAAATAGGCACCGAGCAAGAAGTAATCCACCACAGACAGTGCCGTTTTTTTTTTCTTTATTTTTACACAATATTTTCACTTGAAAGAACTTGACGCACCATGTCAAGTAGGCCAAACCCAACACAAACATCACGTCATGTGAAAAGTAATGCACAATAGTTCTTAAATACCTTATAACTCTAACGGCCAGGCTCCACTGGGCATGTCAGCGGCGCAACACGTCTGCAGCGCGAGTCCCGTAGCAGCTCGCCCCCCAGTTAATCAATTACAGCAGCTCCACCGGCAACGGGAGCAGTGCGACAACCCCCGTCTGTCGCGTGACAGCTCTCTATTTTACGCAGCTCTTCTATTTTTGTTGCACTACGCTCCCCTACGTCACCCTCCAGCAGGTAAAAACTACATGAAATAGTGTGCTAAAGGAGCACAATGTGTTTTTAAAGGAATAAACCATTATCAGAGGTGATATGTGATGATTTTTTTTTCATGCATTTACCCATGTTTATCCGTGATCCTACCGTTTAAACTATGTATTTTAATACAGTTGAAACTGTTTAATGTATATTGTATTGTAAATATATGTAGTAACTTAGGTGGAAAATGCTTTAACTTACCCATTTCATGCAGCCTACATGCAGCCTCTCGGCTCAGCAAAAGGTAAACAACCCCACTGGCTTCTCTACATGTCGCTTCCATACGCCGTCAGTGGAGCCCAAATGAATACGCTGTCACGCTATGCTGACGTGACACTTATGTTTGCAGCCGGTGGAGCCCGGCCATAACCCTCCCTCAGCTGACGGGAGCAGGGGTAAAAGGCCGGTGACATGGTAAAAAGTGAGATGAAATCAACTTAAGGAAGTGGTTGGGGTGGGGAACTGGTCAAACCAAGACAGGACTGGAGACCACTGTTCATGTCCTGTGTGAAACCATAAGTCAACATTAAGTTACGTACTTAATGTTGCATCACGTCATAGCATCACGTTATATAAGTTATGTAACGTAACGATGTCCAACCATGATTCTTTTCCTAAACCTAACCTAAGGGGTACTGATTTGTAAGATATCATACAAACCAGTGTATTAGGATACGTTGCGGCTGTACAGGCGTGTTGATGTATAGTCAACTGAAGCCAGCTGAGCTGGTAATATCAACAAGGACAGGGTATCCCAGTTGCAACTTGACTGAATTACATCCTGCCTCTGGAGTTCCGACTCATGACTTCAACTTGCAAAGTTCAAAACTTGGCAAATTCATACTGGGAGAGGTCTTATGTCTTGTGACACATGTATTGACATTAGGGTTGAATATCAGTGGTAACAGGGATTTCTGAACCAGTCTTGTGAAAGCAATTTGTGAAGTTGGTGTTCAAAGTACAAACAGTGAAACCAGCAAGAAATGAGCTAATGCAAGCTAAGCATGAGTGAACAGTCCCCAATATAGACACCCGCAAAATATACAATTTCAGTCAGGAACACTTAAGTCAAAGAAAACTTAATTTACATTTGCAGTATTATATATGGTGGTATGGTTCTGTTCTGGGGCGTCTCTGCCCTTCCATGCGCCTGTGTGGAAAGCCATAAGGCAGAAAGAGCACACTTCTCTGCCTTACCTCAGGCCTACGCAGAAAGCCTGAGGCAGAGAGAGCAAACCTCCCTGCCCTTCCATGCGCCTACATGGAAAGCCTATAAGGCAGGCAGAGCAGAAGCAAAGACCCCACCGGAAACAGAACCGAACAGAGCAGCATCAATGACAAACAGAAATGGCATTGATAAGTCAGACACAACATGAAAAGGAGGAGCTGGGGTGGAGGCAGGTTGCAAAGTGACTGGCAGAGGAAGCAGCAACAGTAGGCAGGCCAGAGCAGTTTAAATAGGGTGCCCTGAATGAAATTTGCCAATCGGTTGCATAGAAAGGAATCATGTGATCTATCAGCTGACTCCCTTCCATCAGTCAGCTGCTCCATCAGTTGATTGGGCTGTTTGAGATCAGCTGATGTAGCTGGGATGTGAGCTGAGCTTGACATCGTGTCCTACTAGATCCGTTGAGAATTCCACGAACTAAAGGCAGGTTTATGACTACAATTCGATGGCAATAATGTGCATTATCATTATAGCACTCAATCCATTAAGTAAATGTTTAAAAACATTGACAGACAGATTTTGGCTGAAACCTATGTTTGTTTGGCTTTACAGGAATTTGTGTAATTTTTAACACAAAGTTGGGTATATAAAGAGCTGGCAGACAAATCTGAGTTTACAGGTTGTTATTAAGACTCGGATGTTGTCATAAATGCAAGTCAGAAACTGGCAATTACACAAACTCCCATATGACTTTCCTGGCATTCAAAGTAATTTCTCAAACATCCATTAAGACAGAATTGTCTTAAATCGTCCTTAAGGTGGTTTGACAAACTTTGCCTCCATTCAACAAGTTACCCCCCTCTAGCTCCTCCTTTTTTCTCAATCTACAGGAAGTTGAAATGGGAAGTTTTTTTCTGTTAACCCCCACCGCGCTTCCCTCCAATTTGTTGAATTTCTCAAAATGTTCCGTTTGTTAGGCTGAAAAGAAAATCACAGAAAAATCACCATAAGGGCTGCTTTGCATTTTTAATTAAGAAACTAACATATGAATATATTTGCATATTATTGAGTTGCAGATTAAATCATGCATACATAATTAGCGTGCAGCAGCGCTCGTTCGCTCGCCTCTCTCTCTCTCTCTCTCTCTCTCTCTCTCTCTCTCTCTCTCTCTCTGCACTGTGCTTACTGTTTTTTCGGCAAGCTGTGGTTCTGATGGATGCCAGACGCACACACACACACACACACACACACACACACACACACACATACTTCTTCAGACACTCAAACACTCACATCATAGACACACTTACACACCCTCTCCAAACACTTTCGGTGCTCTGTGTGTGTGTGTGTGTGTGTGTGTGTGTGTGTGTGTGTGTGTGTCTCAGTTTGTTTTTTGGAGGAAAATTAGCGTCTGATTTTCTCCGTCAGAATTGAGGCCACGTCAGGTTTTTTATCCTGATTACACCGGAGAGAGAATGAAGAGATCTCTCGTTCTTTCTTCTCTCACTCTCATTCCTTCAGTCTGTCAGCCCTACTGTCTGTCTATGTGTCTGTCTATACATCCACAAGTCAGTCATAGGGCACATCACTTGAAAAATGTAATTAATTACAGATACTTTACTGATTACTCAATTGCAAAGGTAATTAAACATGTTATTCATTGCATTGCTTTCTAGTTAAGGTCCCCAAATCCACACTTTACATCTTCTGTATTTAACAGGTGGAAAACTAGAAAAGGAGGTAGTCTGGTTTAAAGAACATCTAGCCAACAATTTAGATATACAGTCACAGGCCACTTTATTAGGTACACCTGTTCAACTGTTCATTAACGCAAATAGCTAATTAGCCAATCACATGGCAACAACTCGATGCATTTAGGCATGTAGACATGGTCAAGACGACCTGCTGAAGTTTAAACTGAGCATCAGAATGGGGAAGAAAGGTGATTCAAGTGACTTTGAACGTGGCATGGTTGTTGGTGCCAGACGGGCTGGTCTGTCAGAAACTGCTGATCTACTGGGATTTTCACACACAACCATCTCTAGGGTTTACAGAGGATGGTCCCAAAAAGAGAAAATATCCAGTGAGCAGCAGTTCTCTGGGTGAAAATGTCTTGTTGATGCCAGAGGTCAGAGGAGAATGGCCAGACTGGCTCAAGATGATAGAAAGGCAACAGTAACTCAAATAACCACTGGTTACAACCAAGGTCTGCAGAAGACCATCCCTGAACCAACAACACGTCCAACCTTGAAGCAGATGGGCTACAGCAGCAGAAGACCACACCAGGTGCCACTCCTGTCAGCTAACAACAGGAAACTGAGGCTACAGTTCACACAGGCTCACCAAAACTGGACAATAGAAGATTGGAAAAACGTTGCCTGGTCTGATGAGTCTGGATTTCTGCTGCCACATTCAGATGGTAGGCTCAGAATTTGGTGTAAACAACATGAAAGCATGGATCCATCCTGCCTTGTATCAACGGTTCAGGCTGCTGGTGGTGTAATGGTGTGGGGGATATTTTCTTGGCACACTTTGGGCCCCTTAGTACCAACTGAGTATGATTTAAACACCACAGCCTACCTGAGTGTTGTTGCTGACTGTGTCCATCCCTCTAGCTCTGGTTGATGGTGAGAGGCTTTCAGCAAATTGTTTGTTGGGCAGGGAAATGGAGATCTGTGTGGGTACATGAGACCCTAAAAATGAGGATGGATCAAGGGGAGTACGACCAGTTGGTCCAGGAGCTTCGCCTTCATGATGGCCATTTCAAGTACTGCACTTAAATGCTTCCATTCCTGATGTTTATATTTAGATTGTGGTAACTGCGTTTTGAAAAGTCGTATAGCTCTTGGTAACCAGCTACCACAAGTTTCTCCTCCATTGTTACCATTGTTTACCAACTGTGAACTTGTTGTTGTGACCACCACAGAGGGCCTGTGGAAGCACTGATTGGACAATGGGAAAAAAGATGAGATGACGTGGGGTCCTTTTCTGCTCTGATTTGAATTTTTTTCACTTAAGGAGTTCTGAGTGCTGCAGACTGACTTGGTGGAGATGGCTGCCATCTTGTTTTTACATGGATTAGTGTATTGTGCTCTTACTACCACTACATGGCGCAGAAAGTGTCCATGAATGAGGGCAACAGGCCTAAGTTAAGCAGAATAAAGTATAAGGTCCAGTAAACCCAAAATGTAATGTCCTCATATGAGGACACAGAGTCTCAGGAAGGTATTTGACTGATTTTGTGTTGACAGAGATTTGAAGTATATCAAAAGTAATTCAGAGTAGTTAGAATATGTTACTCAGTTTGAGTAATCTCATGGAATATGTTACAAATTACACCTCTCCCCACGGAGCCCACCCTCCCGTCACACACCCCCGGTGCTCGGGTCTCCCTGGCCCCGTGGACCCTGCCGGCCTCCACCTCTCCCACCTTCATTCAGCACTGAAAACGGATATTAAAGGACAGATTAATTCTTTTTCCATCCTCACTTTACTTAGCTGTCTTTCTCCCTCTCCCATCTCTGGGGAGCGTCCAACCCGCTGCCGCCATCTCAAACACGGAGCCCTGGGCCCCCCGCACATAGGCTAACCGCCCGGTGCTCAGTTCTCCCTTTCTAATATGTTTAAAAGTAACTTGTCCAACACTGGCTTTGACATGGGATGTTGCGAGTATGTGGTATGTGCCTTAACCATTAGGCTATTTCGAGGCGCCACTGTGATAGTTTTCTAATAATTACAAAAAATTACATATATAGGGTGAATACGGGTAAATTGGGACACTTTCTGAAAATTTACCTTCAACATAATTTCTAGTTATGAACCAAATGTCTTAGCCCATCATATCATACCATTCTAAATAGCTTGTGATCTCTACTATACTACGTAGAAGAAAAAACAAAGAAACATTAAACACAGGATGGATGACCCTTCACCAAAAACACACTGACCCACAACCAAAATTTCCAGGCGCTATTGGTAAAGTGGGACACCATATATTGGCAAACTGGGACACTTGCAACATCATTAATATCATCACTGGTACTCTAAGTGTGCAACATAATAATGTAAAAGACATAGGTTTTAGCTTTCACCCACACAAAAATGAATGTTCTAGCTACTATAGTTTTTGTTTTAGATCAATTTAAACAGGAGTATGCAAAACGTGTGGGGTGGCAGGGCAAGAGCTTGCTAGCTAGCATAAGCATCACGATTATTATTTTCATTACAAGCTACCTTAATCTCTGCAATTTAAGTACATTTGTTGATATATCTAGCTAGCTAGATAGCTAAATTTATGAGGGATGAATAAAAAGGAAACTTATTTTCACCTTTATATTGACTTGAATGGTTGTCCCAGTTTGCCAATAACACACTGTCCCACTTTAACAGTAGCATATTGTTAAAGTGGGACAGCAACAAAATGGCATTTTAAAAAAAGAGTAAGATTCACATGGATGTGATTTTTGAAAATAATTAATCACCATTACACCCCTTAACAAAATACATCACAATTACAAACTATCCACCAGTTTTCTTATTTCTAGAACACTAACATCTTTCACCTCAAAACGCTATGTCATTTTACTTACCATCTTGGTTCACTGCAGAGGGAGTTGAATATGGTGAGCCACGCCCCAGAAGTGATGTCATCGACACAGAACCAATGTTTTTAATCCCATACTTACCTACCAATGATGATTTTTAGTAATATAAGTATACACGTGTAAAGATAAATATGATTAAGCTTAACTGTCCCAGTTTGCCCATTGTCCCACTTTAACCATATTCACCCTATCATTTGAAATTGAGCTTTTTGCCCGTATGTCCACAGGCGTTCATCATTCAGCAGATATCTGTACATGAATGAAAGGAGGAGAGTGTCAGTGTTTCAGGAATATAAGAGCCATGTTGATGGGACACAGTAGTCATGTCAAAAAAAAGTGCATAAACAGTGTCTTATTTGTATTTGGCATGAATGTATTTGGAGGTTTTGCCATCAGGGCTCCCATCATGCTTTGGATGATGTAATGTTATCATGTCGGTGAGCCAGCTGTGGGCTACATCTGAGCCCTGTTTGTTCTCACCTAATATGGTTGTTTTGGTGATTCTGGACCATACTAGCATTAGCTGCTAGTACTTTGTGTTCGCACTGTTACCATGGATACAGACAACAGTTGCCTTTTGATACAGTAGAAAATGTCTAAACATGATGATTATGAGGCAAGGTTTGAAGTTAAGGACTTTTCTGTGATTTCTGAGCACATCTATGACTTTAATTCTTCCAGTGACTGAGATGGAGGGGTGTAATTTGTTTTTTTGAGTTCAGTGGGTTCATTCATTACATTTTTTTACACAAGTTTCAGTGGTTTAAGTTGTTAAAATGTGTGCAACAGTTAGATGGAAAATATATTCTATTATATATACTACACTGTAAAAAGAAACTCTTTGTTTTAACTGAAAACAAGTTAGCGTCCAGACTGCTTTAAATTTTTAAGTTGACTGAATTGGAGTAGAGAAGTTGAATGATTATTAAATTACCTCAACTTGTCTTCTCAAAATCAGTCAACCTAAAATTTTAACACAGCCCACTCACTAACCTTTTAAAGTTAAAACAAATGCTTTGTTTTTTACAGTGTATTATAATATATAAATGTGGAAATATATACTGATCTCACCTGTCTTATCTCACTCACTTACAATCTGCATCGCAGCACTTGCATGTACCTCTGTGTGTGTGTGTGTGTGTGTGTGTGTGTGTGTGTGTGTGTGTGTGTGTGTGTGTGTGTGTGTGTGTGTGTGTGTGTGTGGGGGGGGGGGGGGGGGCTCTTCTGTCCTGTCGATAACTTTGTTTGTAAATTCAGACCTGCAACATAAAAAGACTGAAATCAAAGGCTCATGATCGGAAGTGGCTGTATAAAGAGAACAAAGTGCAGTCGTGCTGAGTGTGTGAGAGTGTCTGTGTGTGTGTGTGTGTGTGTGTGTGTGTGTGTTTGAGAGAGTGTTTCAAGGCCTTAAGGCCAGCACCGCTTCATGTGAGAGAGGGTGAAAAAAAAAAGGGAGTTGTTGCAAAAATATAAAGAAAGAAGAAAGGAAGGGTGTGGGAAGAAGGAAAGAAGAAGGATAGATAAGAGGAGTGAAGGAAAGAAATCAAAGAAGGCAAGAAAGAGGGAAACAAGGAAATAGCACAGGGGAAAGAAAGACGCTGAGAGAACAGGAGGAAACGAGTGAAGTCAGACGACTGAGGAGACAAACAGAGAGACGTAGAGAAAGACAGGAGAGCAGAGAGGGAGAGAAAGAGATTGACAACTGGGCGTCGTAATGTGAAGAAAATCCTGCCAGCGTGAAATCAGGATGAAATGTGAGATTATAATTCAACCAGGGATTAACTGTCATCTCACCACCAGGGAGGATGGAGGGAGGAGGAGAGAGGGAGGAGGAGAGGAGGGGAGAACAAGAGAAGGAAGAAAGGAGCGACAAAGTATGTGGGAGGAAGGAGGAAGAGGAGGGGAGGTGGATGGGGGAATGGCATTAAAGGGAAGGAAATGAGAAGGGGATAAAGGGATTGAGGGAGGAGAAGCAGGAGGAGGGAGAAAGGATGTAAGGAAGGAAAGGAATAAAGTGAGGGAGGATGGAAGTTGGGGAATGAGGGAGGTGGAGGGGGGCAAGTGCAGGGCATGAAGAAATAGGTAGGAAAGGAGGATGTCGAGGGGAAGGGAGGAAGGAGGGGATATGGAGGTGCATAGAGGAGGAACAAGAAGCTAACAAGAAATTGGAGAAGGGAAAAAGATGAGGAGGAGGGAAAAGGGAGGAAGAGGAAGAAAGCAAATGGGCGTTAGTAAAGAGGAGAGGAGGAAAAGAGGGGAGAACAAGAAAAGGAAGAAAGGCATCACAAAATATGTGGGAGGAAGGAGGGAAAGGAGGGGAGGTGGAACAGGGAATGACATTAAAGGAAAGGAGGAAAATTTTTGAGGAGGGGAAAGATGGGGAGAAGCAGGAGGAGGGAGGAAGGATGTAAGGAAGGAAAGGAAGAAAGTGAGGGAGGATGGAAGTTGGGGAATGTAGGGAGGTTGGGAGAGAAGACAGGTGAAGGACATGAAGATTTAGGGGAGAAAGGAGGATATCGAAGAGGAGGAGGTACGGAGGAGGAGATGATGATGGGGGAATGGCAATGAAGGGAAGGAGGAAAGATGGGGAGAAAGGGATTATGGGAGGAAGTGTGAGGAGCGGAAAGATGGGGAGAAGCAGGAGGAGAGAGGAGGGATGTAAGGAAGGAAAGGAAGAAAGTGAGGTAGGATGGAAATCTGGAAGTTGGGGAAAGTGGGGGGTTAAGGGCATGAGTAAATAGGGAGGAAAGGAGGATGTCGATGAGAAGGAAGGAAGGAGGAGGTATGGAAGTGCTTGGTGGAGGAGCAAGAAGTGAACAAGAAATTGGAGAAGGGAAAAATGATAAGGAGGAGGAAAAAGGGAGTAATGAAGGAGAAAACAGAGGGGCTTTGCTAAAGAGAGGACGAGGGAGGAAGCAGAGGAGGAAGAGAGGGTTAGGAGGGGATAAAAGGAGGAAGGGGCAGGTTATACATTGTGATCTTAGATGGCTTGTTTAAGACAGACAATGGCTGCTGTCCCATTTCGGTCTCCGGTCCACCTTAAATAGATCGCAGAGTTCAAGGGTGTATGTGCTTGGAATAGACTGTGCTACCTTAAGGTCAAAGGTCACATTGAATGAGTTTTTGAAAACAGATATGAACACTCAGCTAAAACTCTTCTTTCCTCACTCTTTCCTACTTCCTCATATCCTCTCTGCTCTTTACTTTCTTCCCACCTTTCCTCCTCCCCCTTTTTATCTGCTTTCTCCAGTTTTCTCTGTTACCTCCTTTCCTTGACTCTTTGTCTCCTACGTTTCTCTCCTCTCACATTTTCTCATGTTCTCCCTCCCTTATTTCTTTCCTTATTCTTTTAAGCCCCCATCTTATCCCACCTTCCCTTCTCCTCTCCACTCCTCCCTCCCCTTTCTCCTCCCCTTCTCATCTACCTCAGTTTCTCCTCTTCTCTCCTCTCCTCTCCTACTTTCTTTTTTCTCCTCAACCCATGTTTGTCCCTCTCATGTACCTTTTTCTCCTCCTTCCTTCTCTCATCTCCTCCCTCCTTTTCTCCTCCTTTGCATTTTTCTCCCTCCTTTTCTCATACTCTTTTTCCTCATCCTACCCCTTCCTCTCCTCTCATTTCCTCTTCCCTTTTCTTGTCTCCCCACTACTTGTTTGTTCTTCCTCCTCCTCCTCACCTCTCCCCTCCTCTTTTCTCATGTCCTCTTCTCCCTTCTTTTGTCTCCTCAACACCTGTTTGCTCCCCTCATCTCCTCCCTCCTTTTCTTCTCCTCTGCATTTCTCCCTCCTTTCCTAATCTTCTCTCCTCCTCTCTTCTCCCCTGTTCTCTCCTCCTCCTAACTTCTCATCTCCTCTCGTCCCTACTTTTTTCTCCTCAAGCCTTGTTTGCTCATCTCAACTCCTCTTTCGTTTTCTCCTCCTTCCTTCTCTCATCTTCAGCATTTTTCTCCCTCCTTTCCTCATCCCCTCTCATTTTCTCCCCCTTTCTCCCCTCCTCTTGTCTCATTTCCTCTTCTCCCTACTTTTGTCTCCCCAAACCTTCTTTACTCCTCTCCTCTCATCTCTTCTTATCGTTTCTCACCTCTTCTCATCTACTCCCTCCTTTTCCCCTCCTCTTCATTTTCTCCCTCCTTTCCTCATCTTCTCTCCTCCTCTATTTTCCCCTTTCCTCTCCTCCTCCTAACTTCTCATCTCCTCTCCTCCCTACTTTTGTCTCCTCAAGCCTCATTTGCTCATCTCATCTCCTCTTTTGTTTTCTCCTTCCTCCTTCTCTCATCCTTTCATTTTCTCCCCTTTCCTCCCTTCCTCCTCTCCTCTCCCCTCCTCATTTCCCATTTCTTCTCCCTACTTTTGTCTCCTCAACCCTTGTTTGCTCTTCTCATTTCCTCTCCTCTCTTCTGTTTTCCACCCTGATCACCTCTTCTTCTTTTTAACACCTCTCTTCTCACTTCCTTTCCCCCTTTTTCTCATCTCCTGACCTCTTTTCTTCTCAACTTTCCCACTCCCTTCCAACATTTTCTCCTCTTCCCCTCTTCCTTATCATCCCACTTTTTTCCTTTCCTGCTCTCCTTTAAACACTCCCTCTTTCCTCCTCTCCTCCTCCCTCCTCCCTCCTTCCTCCGCTCTTCATTCTTCTTCGTCTCCTCTGCAGGTTTGTTGACCAAGCAAGCGTCAGACAAAATTAAAAATGCTGTCTCTGCTTCTTTTCCTCAACCGGGTCACTCTTTTTGGGTTCTGTATGTTTTTTTCCTCCCCTGCACTTCTTTCCTCCCTCCCTCCCTCCATCCCTCCATCTCTCCCTTCATTTCCCATGCAGTCTGGTTGGGTACAATGCTGGGAGCCAGCCAGCGCTGCAGACAGATGGTCCACTTATTAGATGTGCATCAGCCCTCCCTCCCCTTCCTGCAGCTCGCTTTTTAATCAAATTAAAGCCGAAAGAAGAGGAGAGAGAGGGAGAGAGACAGAGAGAGGTTTGGGAGGTCTGCTCGCTTGTTTTGGAGTCTATTATTTGTTTGAATAGGATGAATGATGACGATGTTAATATGAAATTTGGAAGAGTGAATCACTGTCTGTCTGACTGTGTTGGTGGCTGCCTGCATCCCTGTCTGTCTCTCCCTTTCTGTCAGTGTCAGTTTATGTCTTTTAAAGGGGAACTCCACCAATTTTACAAATGAAGATCAGTGTTTTTGTCAGAGCTTGTAATACTCCGCCTGTGGAAACAGTTGTATATTGTCTTCTGTGGGTCTGAGGGGAGCTTTGGCAATGGTTTCATAGTGATGTCACCAAGGTTACCATGTCTCTGGGCTATAATATAAAGCCTGTGTTACAAACTGGAGTTTAAAAGTAGTGGGAATTTACCAGGGAGGGTCTAATGAAAAGATTAGATTGCATTATGGGACATGTATTTTTGGAGCTTGACTCATAGACTCTTAGAATCAGGATGTCTCAACCTCTGCGGCTTAGATGTTCCTCATTCCTTTGTTAATCTGTCACTTGTGAGTCCCCCAGCTTGATGGAAGTGCAGTGCTTAATTTCTGACTTTTACTGCAAAGCCGAGGAGGTAAAACTGAAAGTGTGAAAACTGGAAATGTCAGTAATAATCCCAAATTGCACAAGAAAACTGTTGACACAATAAAGCATGAGGGGCAAAAGTTGAAGCAGGAAGCAGGTCTTTTAACTGTTATTTGGAAGAGTAGTATCCCTTTTATCTCCCTTGTTATAGACAGATCCAAAAATGTTAAAGCTTATTGAAACAACGTGATTTGAAGCAGCGAGATATATCACAATCCTTCCTCACAGACCCGCTCGGTGTTGCGGTAAATCTGGGTAGTCCCGTATTTCTGGGTCTGCACACAAACCTGCGTGTCAATCAGACTTACGACGGAGCCTCTGCGGTGTTTTAAAGTTTGCCTTTAATTTCCTAGGCACCATCTGACCAGTTTGAACGAAACTTTGTGATCATGTTGCAAATAAACAGTCGAGCAGCTCCTCACACAAAACTGTTGTTTTAACACAATTATATTTAGATAAAAGGCCACTTTAAACAGCCACAGCCAGCCGACTGTGATTTCAGTAACAGTGTGTGCCAGCAAAACAAAATTCAGACAAGCACTTGCTCAGATCAATACATTGGAGGTATTTGTGGCGCCTCCTATTGGCCAGTTTGAGTCCAAACATTGTAGTTTCATTTTGTATCTTCTTCTACTTCTGATGACTCTCATTTCATGTACCCAGGTCTGCCTCAGCTTTTTCAGCATGATCACAAAATAAAAGTAACTAATGAAACTGATAACTGACGGCATGTGTCGTGACTGAGCCTCTGGTCAGACATTTGGTGTTTGAGTTAAAACCTGATGATCAGTCATAGCATCATCATGAGATGGATGCTGGCAGCAGGTCGCCGTAGCAGCCTACACTTGCTTGTTTTGGTAATATTTTAAAGAATCAAGAAACGTATGCAACGAAACAAAGGCACAGTACAGGAAATTAATTTGATTTTTTACAGTGTAAGAGGGGTATTAGAGGAGTATTAACTTGACGTCTCACTTATAGACCACAGAAGCATTTGAATACAGGCAAATGTCCTATCGTCCCCAAAAAGTGTACATCACAAATTTCCCAAATAAGTAGGCAGGAGAGGAGGGGAAAACTGATTTAAAAAGAAGAGAAGAATGGTGGCAAAAATTAGAGAAAAGAGCCTTTGGTTTGTGTGTGGTGTTCAAAGACCTGTGGTCACAGATGACCTACAGTAGTCCATCATGTATGTACTAAAGCAGTTGCTTTCTTTGCTTCTATACACACATTGTCAAATTAAAAAAATATAACCTCCAATAATGTTTTAGAGAGATGTGTCTGGAAATGATCAATCTGGAAATTTGACTTTTTAAATGCTTTTCTGAAGACACCAGTCTGGGAGAAATGTTGGAAATGTAGTCACTGAAATGCCGTTATTCTAAAATACAAATTCTAGAGAAAGTAAACTTTTCAAAGAGATTTCATCCAGTTTTTATAGATGGCTGAACTACAAATCACCAAAACTACGCTGACTGTTCTGTGCTGTTAATCAGCTGCAACTCCAACTTTGGAAAGAAAACCGAAAGCAAAATCTACAAGACTCTGACCAGGGACAGCTGAAGATCAACATGTTGGCCAGGAAGTGTTTTGGATGTATTTCATCTGATACAGTGAGAGAAAAGAGGAGAGGAGAAAACCAGGGAGGAGAGGAGGGAACACATGGAGAGGGAAAAGGAAAGGAGGGAGAGAATATGAAAGGAGGAAATGAGAGCGCATAGGAAGAAACAGGAGGGGAGGGAGGAACGAGGAGACAGGAGGAGAGGAGAAAACACGGGGGGAGGAAACCAGGGGAGATGGGAGGAAATTTAAAAGGAGGAAATGCTAGAGCAGAGGGGGGAACAGGAGAGGAGGGAAGGAGACAAGACAGGCGACACGGAAATAAATAAGGAAATATAAAAAAAGGAAACAAGAGAGTGTAGGAGAAAACACGATGGAAGGGAAAAAGGAGGAAGGAGGAGATGGGAGGAGAAAAGAAAGGAGAAGAGGAGAAAAACATGGAGAGGAAACAAGGGAATAACCGAAAAACAGGAGAGGAGGAAACAACAGTGCAGATGAGGAAACAAGGGAGAACAGAAAGCAAGTAAGGAGAGAAGGAGAGTAAATAGGAAAGGAGGAAACAAGAGAGAAGAGGAGGAAAGGGAGGGAAGAAGGAGACAGAATGGAAGGTGCAAACAAGGGAGGAGAGGAGTAAACACAAGGGAAGGAAACAAGAAAAAGATGGGAAATGTGAAAGGGGAAATCAAGAAGGGGGGAAGAGGAGACAGGAGGAGAGGTGTAATCACAGGGGAGGAAACAAGGGAATGAGGGAGCAAATAGGAGAGGAAGAAAGAAGGGAAGAGGGGAGGGGGGCAGCAAGAGGAGAAACAATGGAGAAGCAGAGGAAACAAGGTGGGAGGAAATAAGGGAGGGAATGAGAAAGGACGTAAAAGAGTGAAAGGAGACAAGAGGAGAAAACAGTGGAGGGGACAAGGCAACAATGGGGGAGGAAACAAGGCAACAGAGAGGAAATAAGAGAGGATGGGAAAGGGGTGATGAGAGGAGAAAACAATGGAGGGAAAAACAAAACAAGGGAGAAGGAAACACGTCAGTATGGGAGGAAATAAGAGAGGAGGGGAGAGGGAGGAAAGATACAAGAAGGGAAAACAGTGGAGGAGAGAAGGAAACAACAGGATAATGGAAGAAATAGGCTCGTAGGAAATAGTGAAGGGAGTAGGAAATGTGAAAGGGGAGGAAACTAGGGAATAAGGGAGGACATAAGAGAGGAGATAAGAGAGAGGAGGGAGACGAGGAGAAAACAGTGGAGAAGAGAAGGAAACAAGGGAGTAAGGATGGGAAATAAGAGAGGAGGTAAAAGGGAGGAAGGAGACAAGAGGGGAAAACAGTGAAGGAGACAAGGAAACAAGGCAGGAAGAAATAAGGTGGGGATAAGAGAGGAGGTCAAAGGGTGGAAGGACGCAAGAGGGGAAAACAGTGGAGGAGACAAGGCAATAAGGAGGAAATAGGAGGGGAGGAAACAAGGGCAGAGGGGAAAGGGAGGAAGAAGGCAACAAGAGGAGAAAGCAATGCAGAAGAGAGGGAATCAAGAGGGGAGGAAGGGAGGACATAAGAGAGGAGGTTAAAGAGGAGATGACAGTGGAGAAGAGAAGGAAAAGGGGGATTAAGGGGGAATAAGAGAGGAGGTAAAATAGAAGTGGGACACAAGTGGGAAGAAACAGTGCAGGAGAAGGAAACAAGGGAATAAGGGGAGAAAAAGAGGAGGTAAGAAGGAGAAGGGGACAAGAGAGGGAAACAGTGAAGGAGAGAAGAGACAAGGGAGAGCAAGGAGACAAGAGAAGGAAACAGTGGAGAAGTGAAGGAAACAAGGAAGTAAGGGGGATTAAGAGAGGAGGTAAAAGGGAGGAAGGACACAAGAGGACACAACTGGAGAAGAGAAGGAAATGAGGGGAAGAGAGGGGAAGAGGTGAAAACAGTGGAGGAGAGAAGGAAACAAGGGGGAAATGGAAGAAATCGAAGAGGAGGAAACAAGGGGTGATGAAACAAGGGAATAAGGGAGGACATAAGAGAGTAGGACACAAGAGGGGAAAACAGTGGAGGACAGAAGGAACCCAGGGGGAGGAAACAAGGGGATATGGAAGAAGTAGGAGCAGATGAAACAGTGAAGGAGAGTAGGAAACGAGAGGGGAGGAAACAAGGGATGAAAGGAGCGTATATAGGCCTAGGAAAGGAAAATGTAGGCTAAAAGAAGAGAGGAGGAAGAGATGAGATGAAACAAGAGAGGAGTGCAGAGTAAATGAAGTGAGTAAAGAGAAGGAGCAGAAAAAGGAGTTAAAGAGAAGGAGTGTGTGTGTGTGTGTGTGTGTGTGTGTGTGTTGAAAGAAGCGCGCGCTCTGAACGCGGTGGAAAAAGTGAATATTCGGCTCAGTTCAAAGGCAGCCGGCGAGCTGCAGCAGCGCGCGAGGACGGAGGGAGGGATGACTTCCAGATTTACTGTGGAAAGTTGAAAGAGTGTCGGCGACCGCGCGCGCGTCCGCGAGCGCCTAGGCTGTATGTGTGTGTGTGTGTGTGTATGAGTGTGTGTATGTAACCTCTCTCTCGCTCTCCGTATATTTTCCGTGCGCGCGCGCTGATGTGTGTGTGAGGAGAGAGAGAGGAAGAGAGAGAAGGGGAGGGGCCCCGCGCTCTCTCTCTCTGCCTACTTTGCATATTCCGCGTGCCTCGGCTCGGCCATATGGGAAAATGCAACTGAAGGAATTGTCGGCGGGGAAAAAAAACGCGCAGGCAGGGACACGCGAGCGGAGCGGCGAGAGTTTGAGATCATAACAAATCCCGAGAAAAGTTGAAACAGCGGAGGAGAAAAGGAAGAAAGGTGGAGAAGAAGAGAAGAGAAGGGGCGGGGGGAGCGTCATAAACCAAAACAGAGAGAGAGGAAGGGAGAAGAGACACGCGGAGGGAGAAAAGAGGAGAAATAGAGTTTTTCTTCTTTCTGCGGAGGAGAGGAACGATGTATTGTGCGTACACCATCCCCGGGATGACAGGCAGCTCACTCATGTATTACTACAACGGCAAAGCGGTAAGACACGCTCTTCCATCCCTTCTACCGTCTCAGTATCTTACTCCGGGAGGGTTTGGGGAGGAAGAGAGGGGGGAGAAAGGAGGGGGGAGGAGGAGGAGGAGAGGAGGTGTGAAGGTGAAGTGTGTCGCTTTTTACGCACCAACTCTACAGCGCGTCGGGTCGCCGCCGCGCGTCAAAGCGCGAGCGGACTGTGACTCTGCCGGGGTTTATTTTTGGACAAACAGCGGTGCTGTTGTTTATCGGGGGGAATAAAAGTGTGTGTGTGTGTGTGTGTGTGTGTGTGTGTGTGTGTGAGTGTGCGCGTGTGGAGTGCGGTAGCGCTTGGTTAAATAGGTTGGACACTTCTGAAATGTGATGTATGTGTGTTTACAGTGCGCGTGTCACTCCTCCGCTGTCAGAAATATTGTATTAAAATAGTCCCAAGTGTTAATTTTTTTGCGCATCTGACGCCTTCAAATTAATCTTGAAATAATTTTTATTTCTATTATTTAAAGCATTTAAACGCACCAAAATGTCACCCTTAAATTTGAGTTGCATTCTTTTTTTTTATTGCACTGAGGCGGAATGACACACGTGTGGTTTTTGGGTTTGTTTGGTCGCGTGTTTCATTCAGGGACTTGTGGCTTTACATATTTCTTATTTCTCCCTAAACCGCGGTAAATTGTTGATTCTTCCGTCGTAGTTTGGCCTTAAATTATGTTTGTGATTTCTTATTATGTTATTTTAACCATAACCTCGAAAATGCATTTAAAGCCAAGCTGAAAAAGTCAGTCATAATTACACGTAGAGCTGTATTTAATATTGATATCTGTGATTTTATAATTATTTTTAACCTGTTTTTACACCATTGATATAATACAGCAAATGCAGCTATATATATGTACACACACACACACACACACACACACACACACTTTAAGATAGACTAGTCATTATGTTTCATTTAAACGACACTAATGAGCTCTCCAGTGTCTCCAAAACCCTAAAGCACTGTCTGGATACAAATATAAAAACACATCTGACAAAGTCGTCAACCACGTATGAAGCTGTCTGACCTCCTATGAACCTGTCTGTCTGTCTGTCTGCCTCCCAATAACCCCCACCTGTAAAACACCAGTCACAGGGTGAAGTGATTTACAGAGACTTGGGGAGCAGAGGGGGGGTTGGATGAAGTGAAGTGAAGGCTAGAAATGAAGCAGAAACAGGGTGTAAAGCGAAAAGCGAGGAGAAGCGAATGAGTTTCACAGGTTTTCTCGCTTAAAAGCAGGAACGTGTGCGAGTCGCAGGTGTAAATGAAGATGGAAGGCTGGGATTTCCTACGGATCCACCTGTCAGTGAACTGTCTGTCTGCCTTTGTCTCACCTCTGACTCCCTGACTGCTGCTTTACGCCAGTTTAAGAGGAAATAAAGAGATGGCAGCGAGGACGGAGAGTAAAATATGAGGGGAATAAGCATCAAAAAATATAGTTTAATGTCAATTTTTTTTGAGTTTGTAATTATAGCTGCAATAATACAGTTAAGCAGCTTTTAAATTAATGATAGTAAGTCTGAAGTAGCACCTTACAGGCCCGATACATGAGAGTAGATGTGAATATTTGCCCACAAAAATACATTTATGCAAAAAAAAAAAAAGGGGGGAGACATTTAATTTTGTAGAGAAAAATATATAACTAGATTTTTACATAAAATGATTTAATGGTGCATTTTTTTTTTTGTAGTTTTTACACATCTATGACTCTCCTGTCTGAATGGTTTGATTTAATTCCTGTGTTTTTATTTATATTCTATAATTCTTATTGGATTTAATCTGTCTTTTATACATCCATGTTTTGTAGACTTAAATGTGAAAATACACAAACAGATACTGATGTTTTGATTTTCTTGACGTGTTTATAACCTTAAATTCTGTGGTCAACAGTAATCTGTGTTCAGATGGTTTTGTAGCTGTAAACAGAGCCTCTGTTGTCTGAACGCTGCCACACCAACAGTCGGCTTCTGTCTCCTCAGCGCCTGTTGGTTCTCCAGCCTCCATCCGGCTGCCGAACGCTTTAGCCCCGCGCTTTTCGGCCACCAGCTCCGGAGCCTTATCCTTTCTGTGCCCGCTTTCTTCCCGTAGTTTAGGGGCCTTCTTTGTATCTCTGCAGCTTCGCCCGAAGTTGGAGCTCTTTTAGTGCGGCGATGCCACGGGGCTCGGCGTGGCACCGCTTTGTTTGGCGGCTGGCTGCTGGATGGCACATTGTGCCGACGGTCTTGATCTGGTGCCAAGCTCCTTTCCATCTTCACTTTGCCCCCCTGTCTCGCTCTGTCTGTTTGTGCCACAGCTTGTTCACACCCGCCGTCCACTGACAGAAAGAGAGAACACACGAATAAGAGAATCGTTGTGATAAAGCGATGGTGTTTGTCTGCGTGCGCCCTGTTTTTCTAAGGCAGGTTTGAGGTGTGTTGGTGAGTCCGTGGTTGTGCGAGAGCAGAGTCAGGCTGCTCGGTGTGTTACGGAGGCAGAGAAGTGGAGCGAGTGGAAACTGGGGCAGAGTGGTAGAGGCAGAAAGGCTCGGACAGATCTGCAGCAGCAGCAGCAGCAGCAGCAGCAAGCCGCGGCCCGGCGAGACCAAACAGTGAAGAGGCTGAATCTGGGCTTTGGTTTGGGGAGAGTGTGGGGGAGGGCAGCAAGGGGGAGAGAGGAGGAGGGTGAGGGCCGAGGGCCGAGCTTCGGTTAGCGGCTGTCGGCTCTCTAACTTAAGCTCCAGCGGCTTAATGAGGCAGCAGAAAGCTCGGCTAAAACAAAAGGCCTCATTTAAAGCCGGCCCGGCCAGCCGGCTATTGTTATGCTAACGCAGCATTTGAATATTCAGTAAGTTTTAATTAGGAGGGTCCTGAAGCAGCCTGCCAAAATCCTGCAGTCCTCTCTCAATGTGCAGCTACAGGAAACACACACTTTAAACACTTTAAACTGATGATTCTGTTTCGCTGCCATTTAGCGTGCGCTCGCCACTTTGCTGGGACCAAATGTGAGAAGATTTTAATTATTAGTTGTTTTTTTTAATTCACAGTTTTTTTAGTTAATGAACTCCAATTATAGCTGGATACAAAATATGATTTCTCATTCAGTCTTTTTAAATTAATGTAGCATAAAAAATGTTTATTCAGACAGATTTTCAGTTTCAGTTCTTGCAAAGAAATGTGTATTTATACATTTATATTTCTTTAATTTTAGTCCGTTTACTGTCGGCAGATGCTGCAGTTTAAAACCCAAACCAGTCGAGAGGAGGTCAAAGGTCAAGGCCAAACTCCTCTAATAAAATTCCTGTATTGAATAAGAATATTGGTCCCAATTTTTCAGATAAACATTTTTTTAAAATGTAGTGTTTTTTCTAATGACGTATGAATCCATCTCTAAAATCATCTAAAAAAAATACTTTTCAGACAAATAGCATTAAAATTTAAGTGTTATATAATGTTAATGAATCAGAAAACATTTTAAAATTCTCTTCTTGTGAAATTATTAAAACTACAGAGAGCAGCTTTTCACGCCTGCAGCAGTAAATATGCAGATGGACGTGTTTCTGCGTATTAACACTGGTGTTTCATCGGGAGATGCTGTGTGTGTGTGTTTGGTAGTGTGAATTTATTTTTTTCTTTACATCACCTTTTTTCCCCCCATGCAAGGGTAAAATGAGAGTGTGTTTTTCACACGTTTATGTGCACTTTGTTCTGTGTATGAGGAGTTAATACTTATATATAAATATATATATATATACATATATATGTATATATATATATATATATATATATATATATAGTGTGTGTGTGTGTATGTGTTGCCATTGTGGAGCCAGTGTGTGTGGACATCCTGTGTGCTCAGTAGGCTGGAATTAGAGCACAGCGTGTTATGCAATTATAACTTTATAAATAGACGCATTGTGTGTGTTTGTGTGTGTGTGTGTGTGTGTGTGTGTGTGTGTGTGTGTGTGTGTGTGTGCAGGCCTCTATCTCCATCTGCTTGAGTTGTTCTGTTTGAACAACTCGAAAAAAGCTGAATTTATTGCGTGTTTGTGTATTTTTGTGTGTGTGTGTGTGTATTCACGTGTCCTTTCTTTGTGTACAAGCACAAACTTTGAACTGCTGCGATGAGTGTGTGTGTTTGAATTTGTAAAAGTGTGTGTCTGTGTTACAACAAGCTCCTTTTCTACATATTTGTGTTTCCTCTTTTTTATTGTATTTTTTTAATAAAAGCTGAAAACACGTCTTTTTCTTTGATGACTGTGTTTGTGGTTCATCACCGTCTGTTTTTCACTCTGGCTTATTTGTATTGATTAATTGGCTGATTATTTTTGCGATTGATCAATTAATCGTTTTCTCCATAAAATCCCAGACTCCCAAAATATGAATTTACTACATCATACATCATTTACGTTCATAAATGTCAAAGAAAATCCTTAAATTCTCACATTTAAGAAGCTCTAAGCAGTAAATGTTTGACATTTTTGCTTAAACTATGGCTGAAATTATTAATCACTTCTAAAAAATAGTTTGATTGAACAGTTAATTGACTAATCGCTGCAGCTCTTTTAATTTTTTTTTTTTTAATAGGCTGTTTTTATGTAAGGATGAAAAATATTGTATGTACTTAAAAAAGTCTGTGTGCGTGTGTGAGTGTGTGTGCACCAATTGCTGCCCTGTCAGTGAGGTCAGTCAGTCTCCAGTCACTTTTATATTTGGTGTCTGTGTGTGTGTGTGTGTGTGTGTGATGTCCGGCCGGTTAAAGCCCAACACACCGTTCAGGCTTAAATTTAATCCTTCTGCATCAGATTATCTGACACTGATGCTGCTGATACACACACTGATACACACACACACACACACACACACACACACACACACACACACACACTGCAGTTTTTACACACTAAATCCATTTTTTTATTAAACAGGAAGTAAGTTAAAAAAAAGACAGTGATGTGTTTACTGACCCCCTTTAGGTGATGGTTGCTTGTCTAACAGAGCAGAGGTGTGTGATGCTTTCAGACGTACCTTGGATCATTACTGTTTGTTTGTTTTTAAAGTTGTTTTCTGTAATTTATGCAACAGAAAATCAATCATTCACAATCATGATCATCAGTCAGCTCTTAAAATCAGTTTTCAAGCTGAAAATATGTATTTAAATATTTTTTCGGGGGTTTCATCAGACTGTTTGGGAAATCATAAAATATCATTTTTATCTCTGACAATTTTGGCGTTTTTTTAATATTATTATTAAAAGATTCATCTAACAAATAACCCGCCAGTTGATCTGATAATTAAAAGAATTTATTAGATTTGGTGCCACATGTGTTAGAAATATGAGTGCAGTTGCTGTTGAAGTGCTGAGACGTTTTCCTTTTTGTTTATTTTTTTATTTGATATTTATGTCTCATTGGCTTACTGTCTCTGTATGTGTTTATAGTGTGGATTACAGTAGGTTCTGTGGATGTGTGATGTTCTTTCATTTCAATATTCAGTCACAGAGCGACGAGACATCCCGCTTTCATGATTTCTTGTATATTTCTGCTCTTCATTACTAATGTAGAGAAAAGGGTAATTAGCAGGTCATTAGTGATGTCATAGCTGTCACATGTTTGAAATAGAAATGTCAGAGCGGCTGCTGATGTGTCGGTGATAATGAGACGATTTCTTGTTTAATTTTGCAACAAGGTGTAAGATTACTTTTATTCATTCGGACATGCTTTGCATAGACTTGCATCATGTGTATTTATGTATCTTTTACATGTAGTTTAGTAAGTTGTGGTTCATTTGCCGCGTGTTTCTGTGTGATATTAAGCTGGAGGTTCATCTTTACTGCTCACTTCCCATTTATGTGTTCTTTTTAAATGTGTGGTTTAAGGTTGGGGGTTAATGCAGCCGTACTCTGTGTCGTGTTAAAATGAGGCCGTGAGAGTCAAATGATGCGTGATGGTATTGGTCATCAGAGGTTAAATAAATATTTCATTTCTTTTTGAAAATGGTGTTATGGTGCTTTTTGTTTAACTGCAGTGAAAAGAGACGCGGTGAGTTGAGAGTGTGGCAGCATGCAGCCTGTGTGATTAAAGGCCTGAGCTGCAGTGTTTCGAACATGCGGTGTTTTATACAGTTTTCTCAGATGTACAGCACTCTATATTTTGGACGTATCTCGATAAAGGGCATGTCTGCAGTTTCGCAAAATGGCCTACAATGAATAATAAAAGTATCAGACTATAGAAGTCATGAAATTGTCTTGCAATTGGGCTTTTATCAGATTTTATTTTTCTTTCTCTCTGTTTTCTTTCTGCCTTTTTCTACAAAATATATATAAAATTTCATTAAAAATGCACATTATTCAAGGTAGACCTCAAAAAAAAATCTCACCAGCTCATTCAATAAACTTAAATTAGTCTGGGAAAAAAGGGCAACTGTTAAAGATGAAGAATAGGATGAAAGTGTTTAAATAAATACTTTACCTTAGCCCAGAGCTGAGTTTTCTGGTGTGTGTTAACCCCTGTCTTCATTTTTTCTTTCATATTGTTTGACCAACACCTGACCTGAATCATGCTGCTCTGCTGTTCATCTCTGATTTATCTGTACATATATATATTTAAAGTACAGCCTCTATTTGCACTGCTTTACGGTGACCTTTTCGTCCAGCGATGATGTGCGTGAATGCACAGAGAATTTGTCAGATACAGTGAAAATAAACACAGGATCTGTTTTTCGTCAATAATCTGTAGGTTGTGTAACACACACTGGTCAGTTTCTCTCTCTTCATAAACCCTCTGCTTTAATATGCGAGGTCGCAGCTGCCAAAATGATGCGCATGCATATCAATACACACATAGTCAAACAGTGAGTCATCTGTGTGTGTGTGTCCCATAAGGGAAGGTGGACTGTAGCAGAGCGGAATGGGTCGGCATTCTTTGGATAGCTGGGTATTTCCACCCTGACCCGTCCATGGGAAGAGAAATCTCTCTTGTCTCTGAGTCACAGGTTAGATTCCCGGTGTCTGACTGAGCGCCTGCCAGCCTGTTCAAACCTCTGAACATCAAGGTCAGCTGGCAGAGGGGGGACAGGCAGCAGTAGAGGATGGTTCATGTATCTGGTTGGCTGGCTGGAGATGCACATAAACCATCAGGGTACAGAGGCCTTTCAGCTGTACGTACTGTAACAAGCCATCTGGCAGCCATATTGGATTGGTAGAGACCTTTGTGTCAGTGAGTGTAACCTGCTGTTTCTATCTGTTTATGACTGGGAGCTGATCATTTGATCACTGATAAAACTGACTAGATACTGTCTTGCTAGTAAGCACCAAAGACTGTATAGAGGAAATGACCCACCTATTGGTTTGTGGCTTTTGAACTTGAGTTTGGCATTTTTGCTGTCGCCATCTTGGTTTTCTGGAGCCAGAAGTGACCATATTTGGATGGGAGGGGGAGCTGTGGAGGAGTAAGGGATGAATCTGACTAAGAACCCAAAGACACTGCCTTGGTAGTGACTTAACAATCACAAGGTAGCCACACCCTAAAGCATATCCTGTTCTCTAAATTGGACCATAATTTACAAAATGAACATCATGCTGTGTTGAAGAAGACTTGAAACTTGGGATTGAGACCATAAACTCAACAGGAAAATGTTTACTTAGATGATAAACCAAGTGAGACACAGGGTCATTTTCTCATAGACTGACATACAATTACATGTCTATTGCAACCAGTGGAGTCGCCTCGTGCCAGCCATTGAGAGAATACAGGTTTAAGGCACTTCTGCCTTGGGAATTCGAAGAATTTGAAAGGCATTACCTGCCTTACTTTGCCTCTGACCCTAACCGTAACCAACCTCACTTGAATCCAACCAAGGAGGGCAAAGAGTACTAGCCAGTTAGAGGGAAAATAGGGCGAGTCATGCCTTTGCTACCCTAGGAAACGCAAATTCACCTCTGCATCGGCTGACGTCTGATTATCATACTAGGCAATGGATGTAGCTGAAGCTGATGCTAGTTCCATATAAGATGCACTAATCATCAGACATGTTGGATTTTTGCTAAAGAAGGCTCTTCCATCTTCCATAGATGCACCATCAGGAAAGGCTAACCAGGCAAATGTTTGCCCACTACCCCCAAAAATTGGGAAAAGGGGCCCCTGATGGCCGCTCATATTGGAACATTTTGCAGTGACAGCTGTAAACGTCCTTAAATCTCCTGTAAACGCACTGCACAGTGCACCGCAGCAGCCCCAAAACCCTTCTACAACGTTAGGTGTAACCTTCAACGTAACAGTCAGGACCTCAATGGGCTTTAGGATGGGAGTCTAGGATCGCCACTGCTAGCATCAACTACAAGATGTATTAGCTGGTGAGCTAAAAATCCACCCATCCAGTTTCTAAAGTTTATTGAGTGAACATCTTATCAGTGCCTAATGTTGATATTTAGGTGGTGGTTTAGCTTTGCAGAATTTGTTGGATAAATCTAGTCCATTTTGGATACATTTTGGATCAACTCAGCAGCTGTGGTGAGGTGATCCTGAGAACAGCCAACAAGCACTGTCCATCGAGGCAGCATTTAAAGAAACCTTGACATTACAAAGTGTGGAAAAACTAATGCAGGAAAAAAAGGATTTGTCATTGACACACTGTAAGCAACGATACCAGTATCAGCCAGTAAATCATCCAAGAGACACATCTTGTGTTTGCAAATGTACTCCAGTGGCTGTGCTGAATTTTCTACTTTTGAACTGCGCTTCAGTCGTGCTGGATGCCATTTTGGCTTCAGATTGAATGGATGGAAAATAAATGGGATATTAATACTTGTAGTGATATTAGGAAAGCTATAAATCCATATTGGACTGTGTGGATGCAGCTGAGTTTGGGCTGCTGCTTTTGAATTTAACTACATTTTTGTGGGTTAATAATATTTGAAGAAAGTGTTTTATGTGACCTAAGATTTGAGACTTTTGATTGTATTGGAAGAAATAAGGGTGTATTCGTAGCATGGGATTTATTCAGTGCTTTAGTCTGAATTTTACTCACTCAGCTTCAATTTCATAAAACATAACAAAACCCCAGCTGGGGTTTCATGTCCTGTACTGTTGTAAAACACTGTCTGCGCTACATTATCACTTCAGCTCCTATTTCTTTGTGCTGTTATTGTCTGTCCTGCATGGTTCTACTGTGCTCAGGAGTATTTGGTTTCTGCACGGTGTAGCTGCTGTCGCTCAGACATTCACTCTTTTTACTGTTAGCTGGGAGCAGTGGTGATTTTCAATGGCTGATTTGCTGTTTTTGGGGTGTGTTTGTGTGCGTGTGTGTGTGTGTGTGTGTGTGTGTGTGTGTGTGTGTGCTAAAGCCTATTCTCATATGTACTAAGCACAAGCTTCACAGCAAAAGGCAAGCTTAAGTAACTTAACATTTTTGGCGAGAGAATAAAGAGAAGTTGTGTGTTTTATGTGTGTGTGCATGTGTGTGTATGTATAAGACACCACTCTAAACAGGCACTGACACACATGTTCACAGTGGAGCCCCCCTGCACACACACACATACACACACACGCACATATAAAACCTACCAAGTCTTCATTATCAAAGTGGAAAATGGGGCTGTCGTTGTTTTGTTAAGCGTGTGTGTGTGTGTGTGTGTGTGTGTGAGTGTGTGAGTGTGTCTGTGTGTGTTTTAGTGGGTCAGTCATGCTGTGGTGAGCTGTTAGGGAGGCTGCATGGGCTCGCTGATTAACACCGGACAGCTGTCACACTTTAAACAACAAGACAACAAAACTGTAACACAATGCAGCACAGTACAGCTGAATGGCAGTTAGCGGTGTGTTTGTGCACACACATTCTGTTCGCAGTTTAGCTTCAGTGGCGGTGACAGCTTATGTGAGGATCAGACAATTCAGTGTTCAGTCAGAGATTTGGACGAGTGTTTTGGGGCTTTAATGCTGGTGGCTCCTATAAGGTGCCTTTAAATGTGCATCCACTTTAAAGTCATTGATGTGGCATTTGTCATTTTATAACTGGATATTTCTAGAGATTTGTTTGGGGAATATCAAGGCAATTTTTTATTCATTACTGTACATTCCCTTGTCTACCCATTTGTCAATAACACTTTTAAACACAATGATTTTTGACAACGGAAGAAGGCAACATCACTTTTTATTGTCAGTTATTTACCAACAGTCTTTGGAAGACCTAAAGCACTTGAATGCAAAACATTGTGTACTCGTCTTCTCTTGTTACAACCTCACAACCTGATTGTTCCAGCACAGTCGCTAGGAGTAAATGTCGGCATTGTATGTTTCTGCAAACCATGGATTTGTTACATTTGTATGTTTCTAAAGTGGCATAGTTCTGATTACATGTATATGAGCTGACTTTGTCATCTCAAGGTGGAGGGGATGGTGGATGGCGTGACACCTAGGCAAGATGGCTGCCAAGTTGGAGACCATTGTTCGAGACCAGCAAACACCAAAACTGGGGATTTATTAGCGAGACAACAGCAGCATTTCCAGCTGCGACTGTGCCACCAAAACCAGGTGTTTTTCAGTGAGACATTGGCAATATTTACAGCACAAATTGTGCCACCAAAACCAGGTGTTTTTCAGTGAGACATTGGCAATATTTACAGCACAAATTGTGCCACCAAAACCAGGTGATTTTCAGTGAGACATTGGCAATATTTACAGCACAAATTGTGCCACCAAAACTAGATATTGTTTAGCAAGAAGTCGGCAGCATTTCCAACGGTGATTGTGACACCAAAGCTTGTTGTTTTTTAGGGAGACATCAGCAGCATTTCCAACAGTGATTGTGCCTTCAAAACTGTTTAGCGATACATTGGATGCTTTTCCAGCTTTTATTGTGCCACCAGAACCGGATGGTTTTGAGCAAGACATCAGTGGCATCCAGTAGTGATTGTGCTAAAAAGAAATGGGAATTTTAAGCCACAATATGATATTTTCCTAACCATAACCAAGTGGTCTTTGTGCCTAAAGATAACCACATGATGTAGAAACATACAGTTTTATCATATCTGTGACACAATAATGTACAGTTACATATCAGTAGTTGGCAGAAATGTAGAATAGCAGCATTTACTCTGCGCCTGGGTTGATTAATCTGTTTGATACATTGCTGCATTTTGTTTTTTTACAAATGAACATCAGTTGTGAGGACATTGTGTCAGTGCTTGGCTCCATGTTAGCCTGACTTACCTCCTGTATGACTGAAACAAAGAGCAACATTATCTGTTTATATTTTTGAAAACCAAGTGGCACATTTTTTCATGTTGAAGTGGGTATCTGTACAGAATTGGCCATCACACACAAACACACCTAAACACACACACACACTCACACACAGCTATTGCCGGTGTGCCACGCTGAGAGGACCGTTGGTTTGATGCCCATTTTGTCCCGCGCTGGCACTGCCGGGCTGCATGCAAATAGGTCAGACACACACACACATAATAACAAAGCCTAACAAACAGTTTGAGGCTCCACATCCTGCTGTCACTGTGTTAAAGCTCGATTTGCATCCTCTGAACACAATGAAGCTTTTTAAACTTGACGCTTTTTCTATCTATCTATCTATCTATCTATCTATCTAAAAGAAAAGGTTGTACATGTGATCAAACATCTGGTTGACATGACGCTGTCTGTTTTCACTCTCCATCCATTTAGATTTGTTTTATGCTGCTGTTTGTACTGAAATGCATCTCCAGCCAACAGCATCACTGCTCTCTCTCTCTCTCTCTCTCTCTCTCTCTCCCCCTCTCTCACTCACTCTCTCACACACACACACACACACACACACACACATGTCCATCAATAGCCATGATGATAGATGCTACCCAGCTTCCATACGGTGCTCGTTTTCAGTGAGGGGGCTATACCTGGTCATAGAAGAAAGAAAGGAAGAAAATGAAAGAAGAATGAGTCAAAGACAACAAAGAGAAATAAAGGACGACATAAAGAAAGAACAAACAGAAAAGAATCCTGCAGCTCTGGAGTGCTGAAGTAATCAGCTCTTTGATCTAGCTTCTTTATTATTCCAGTGTGGGCCAAATAATGTAGTCCTGATTGTGTTGCTGGCAACCAGCGAGCTTCCATATGTTGGCTATTAGAGGCTCTTACTGGCTGCGTCTCCACAGTGCTGCTGAAAACTGCTTCTTCTGTGGTGGATTTTGAGGGGTCACTGGTTCAGGCTGAGACGGGGAATTAATATTTGGATTAATTTATATGATGGCTGTAGAGCTGTAATAATTGTGAACTATTGAATTAATCGCCAGCTAATTAGATAATTGATCAGTTGGTTTGAGTAAATTAAAAAAAGAGGATTGTGGACTAAACAAGACATTTGAGGACATTATCTTGGGCTTTGGGAAACACTGATTTTTCGCCTATTTTCTAACATCTTATTGACTGAACAGCTAGTCAGTTACTTGAAAAAAAAATCAACAGATTAATCAGCAATGGAAATAATCGTTAGTTGTAGCCCTAGACTAGTGACAGTACTCATGATATACTCATTAGTGGTTTAAAGTTAAGGGGAATGTGGATAAGGGAAAGCAGTACAAAGATGATTTTAAAGCATATGATGTTCTTCAGTCACTGTGTTTACATTCACTTTGTGATGTTGAGCCACAATGGCAAGGTTGGTTTGCCGTTACCGTACAGGGGACTGCTGCTGTCCAATTGCTCTTCTTGTTTTTGTATGTGCTACTTTTACTGCAGCAGTGAGTATGCTTTTAGTTTGTGTTTGAGGGGGGTGCATTGAGTCGCCTTGGACAAAATCTGGCAAATACATGTAATGTAATGTAATTCATTGTGATAGACAGTGACAATCGTGGGGAACAGAATCTGGAGCGTTTTATCATAGGCAACTAGACATGCTTGAGTTTCTTGAGGTCGTTTCGCCTCTCATCCAAGAGGCTTCTTCAATTCACTGAAGAAGCAGAACTCAGAGCTGAAGAAGCCTCTTGGATGAGAGGCGAAAAGTCCTCAAGAAACTCAAGGAAGTCCAGTTGCCTAGGACATAGCACTTAGATTACCATGACTTGGATGACTGAGAATCTTCACGGATATGGACCAGAAGGTTTGCGGTGGACATAGTTTTGGTAGATGTTTGTTATTGAACAGATTTATGAGCATTTCTTCAACTTTCTGAAAGACTCTAAGATCTCTATGATCTCTACCATCAGAAACTTGTAAGAGAAAACATGCTGACCAGTCGCAGTTCTTGCAATCTCCACATGGTGTCTCTGTAGCCACGGTAACACTGACTTATAGTAGTTTTTGGTAAGAAAATGTTGGAATTGTACATTTGTACATTTCATACATATCATATTATCATTTCGTAAGTAACATACCATATGAGCCAATGTTGAGCTGTCATTGGGAAGGGGAGGGATTTGTAGATGACGTGACACCAAGGCAAGATACCTGCCAAGCTGCAAACCACAGTTGGAGACCAACAAATAACAAAACCGGTTGTTTTTTAGCAACTCATTGCTGCGTTTATGCCGAGGATTATGCCATGAAAGCTGTTATTTTTACTGAGACATCGCTTTGTTTCCTGCAAGGATAGTGCCATCAAAATAGGGGTTTTTTTTTTAAGCCAAGTCGTGATCTTTTCCGTTGGTTTTTAAGCTTAAACCTAACAACACATTAAGCAACATATCCGCTACATAATTATGTACAAACGCAACATAGTTTTGGGGGTTTGTAGAAACATACAATGCCAACATGTGATTGGGTTGTCCCTTAGTGCGTAAATTCTGCGTCCATCAGCGATGAGTCTGACAACCATGCCGCACAATATGATCGTGAGATATCTTACTCTAATAATTATTTGCCAGTCTTTTAAATTTAGCATGATTATTCTTGCTCTCCAGAGGTTGATTCCCAATTATTTTAAACCTCCTGATTTTGCATCTAGTGCCACCATCATTACTAGACTATTATTTTAGCCAATAAGAGTTTATCCTGAAAACTAATGGCCAGATGTTAAAATGTACTGATCACTATCCAGCTCCTCAGAGGATGAACCCTGTAAATTATATTGAACCTATGACCTTTCCTCTGGCGCCACTCTTTGGACAAACTTTACATTTTCAGGTTTGCTACTGGTGAGCAGCTAAGAATAGCTAATTCACCAGTCAGTTGTAATTCTTGTCCATTCATTGTTTTGTAGCCGCAACCAGACAGATTTTTTTTTTTTTTTTAAAGGTTATTGTAGAGGCAAACAGGCAGTTTTCAGGCCCAGTGGAAACAGGACTGGAGTACAGTGAGTCAGTCCACACAGGAGGCCGATACTCTAATCCTTATTAACGTTTTTATGGATCACCAGGCTGAAAGGGATCAGAATCAGATGTCCGCTACGTTTGAACTGGTTAAGGTGGGCTTGATTTACACTGTCAGGCTCTTGGAACAACCTCTGAAGCTGCAGTATCTCTGGAGAAACGAGAGCACCGAGCGCTCTGCATCCTCTGGCTTCTATTTACTCATTTAATGTTGCTCTTTTTCTCCCAAATATTTTGTACATCAGCTTGAATTTTATTCTTTGTGAATTTGAACTGGGATCAAACAGAAGTAAAGTGTTTGAAACTGGTAGATTGTGATAAAGCTCTGCAGAAAGGGATGCACAAATTTAGATCAGATGATATAAACAACTTCCCCACTAACCGACTGTGTCCCATCTGTGGGACACTGAGGACTCTGTTTGCATTTGTAGCTCCATCTCACACAATTTTATTATGTTTAATCCTTTCCTTCTCATGTTCGCAGTCGCCTTAATTGGATGGTTAAGTACTTTTATATTTTGTAGGTTATAGCTGGAGTGTGACATTCAAAATACATTTTGATGCAGAAAGATCAACTTATCTTCCATGATTTATTCAGCAGAAACTTGTCATTCTAGTTAATTTTTCATAGTTTACTTCCCTAGACTTTGGTGAGCATGAGGAAACATTCAAGTTCCTCTGATGCGTGTTTCTGACCTTGATCCCCTCCTGAAATCATTTTCAAAAAAACTTTCTCTTGACTTCATATTCACACATTTAGTGGAAATTAATTATACTTTTTCCACTCACTCGTCCTCATGAGATTGGTTCAGCACCATCAAGTCAAGCTGAAATACCTTTAAATTTATCCTACATGGACATGAGATAAAGATGGCATAAAGAGATCCGGTGATGTAACGATGCAGCCGGATGGTCTAATGGCTGCGTGGCCTCTCTCAACAGGAAGAGGTCATGGGTTAAAATCTCTGCAAGCCAAAATGAGGAATATGAAGGATTAGATGTGTTAATGTATGTCAGTGTGTTTGCTGCTTTAGTTCTCTTTCTCTTACCGTCTTTTGCTGTGACTGTTAAAAAAAACAACAGAAGAACAGGTGTATTTTTTACACTTTACAGTTTACATGTTTTTATTTTATGATTAAAACTAAAAATGACTCTGACCCTTTAACTCAACATTAGTGGTCAAAGCTTACCATTTTTTTTAAATGGTCCTGAGGGTGTCTGAGAAATGTAATATGACTGAAAACACTTCATTTGCTTGTGTTTGTTAGCATAGACTAGGCCCAAAGTATATTTATAGTATTACAGATTATGTCACTGTAACATGAATTTACATTATTCACTGTTCACTTATTACTGACTTCTGTTTTATGTTGTGATCTCTTGGCTTGGTCGTTACAGCAGAGCAAATATTATGACGTTATATCTACATTTGCATTAACTTGACTCAGTACTTCAGTACTGTTTGTGCAATAAATACTAGGTTAGTTTAATCTTCCTTTTTTTTTACCTGATAAACTACATTCCAGTTTAATCTGTTAAACTAAAGTTTAGTTTTTACTGATAGAGTACAGTTGGGTTTTTATCAGATACACAACAATGTGGTTTTACCTGACAAAGTAAAGTTTGGTTTTATGTTTTAAATTCTGTTTTAGCTATTTTTTGGGATAAATTAAAGCTTATTTTTATTCATTTAACTACAGGGTCATTTTATTTGTTAGACCAGGGTCTGGTTTTATCCAGTGGTATAGGTTTTATTTCCACATTTGAGGCAGCACATATGAAATGGGGAGGTTTGGGGGTCCTACGCCAGAAATTTTGAGCATCAAACATGAAATATCCTGCATTATAGGGAATTTTTACACACCAATTTGAGCCCTTTTTTGTGCTACTGTCACATTTTTCCCATGTATTAAATATTGCAGGGGACTAGCCCGTGGACCCCCCCCCCTCCCCCCAAAATCTACAACTGTGGTTTAATCTGATAATCTACAGTTTGCTTTTAACTTATAAAGTGCAGTTTACCTTTATCAGATAAACTTTGTTTAGCTTTATTTTATCAATTAATATTTGGTGATATCCAGTAAAGTAAAATATTTCGTCTCTTCACACTCTGAATGATTTGTGACCTGAAGCAGCAGGTGAACAGTGTCTCAGTTCGTCACTCATTTCCTGCGGCAGCCATCTTAGCGTTTGGTTTGTTTTGGGTTGGTGCATGTGTCGGATGCTCCGGTTGCCATGTTACGTTGCCGTGGTGAATGAGACCCGGGCACCCGTTGCCAGCTTGCATCACCGTGGCAACGGGATAGCTGTGACCCAGCATCCCACCAGCAGCCGTGCTCGCTGCTCCCCACTCTCCGTCTGCACCCTTCTTCAATAATTAACATGCCACGGCAGCCATCTTAGCTTTTGGCTCGGTTTAGGTGCCTGCCGGCGTGTTGCCTCGGCAACGGGGTCCCTGCGACCCAGCACTCTGGTGACGTTGGCCGTGTTGTAATGCTCCAACTTTCTGAGTTGGAATCCACAAATCTGATTCAATGCCGTGGCAGCCATCTTAGAGAAGGTGATGGAGACAATGAAGACAAACCAGGATCACACACACACACATACACACACACATACAGAGCCATCCAAAATTTACCCACATATGTTTAGATAACATTTGATCACAGAGCAGACCTGATTTATGATTGACAGTTGTTTGAATTTTTGAAAATATAAACTTTTCCGAGGTTATTTGTGTTCAGTCTTTCTCCATCTGTCAGTAGTTTGTTGTTTGCAGCAGCTCAGCAGGCCGGATGTCCTGTGTGTATCCAAGGTGACGCACACGTGTTCAGCTCATGACCTTCATGACTGTATATGTCATCAGTTTAATTTATTTACACAGTGATTATTTATTTATGAAGCATCATTTGGGAGAACAGGTTCAGTGTGGACGACCGCCAAGTTACAAAAGATCAAACAGAAAAACTGCATGAAAATTAAACACAGAAAACAATAAGGTAGAGAAATTGTCCTCAAACGCAACCAATAAATGAACCCCCTGCTCGAGGAGCTTTTCGATATATTTAATTAATCCCAGGTAAAATAAAAATCAGCATCAATTAATATAAAAGGAGTCCATTTAAATCTAATAAATATAAACAAAGAAGACAATAAATCATCTTTGAAAATGATCATCTTCTGTAAAGAGAAAAATAAATCCATAAATATTCATTGAAGTTACTCAAACTTACACAATGTGTGCGACGCGTAGTCACACACACACACTTGCTGCCTCCTACACTCTTGTTCTCACCCTGACAGCTTGGCTGCCGCAGAGAGCAGAGGTCTCATTGGCCGCGTGCCCTGCAACGGGCGTTTTGATTGGCTGTCGGGCCGGCTGCCACCATGCCATCTGAGAGAACACGTTTGTATATGTGTGTGTGTTTGTGTGTCTGTGTGTGTGTAATGAGTATGTTTGTCACGGTGGCAGCAAACAACCAATCAAATTGCTTGACATGTCTCCTCTCTCTTTGTGTTTGTCTCTTCTTTTTGGGATTCTTTTCTTCCGTCTACGTCTTTGATGAACACCAGCAGGTGATGTCCTTTGGATTTATTTGCCTTTGTGGTAATGTGATAAAGGGCTCTTTGAAATAAAACCTGGCTCTGTCTCAGAGCAGTGACTCCCAACCTGGGGGTCAGGACCCCTCAAGAGTTCCCTAAGACAAACCTGAGGAGGCACAAGATGATTAAAGGGAGTAAAAACTTCAGTTACACAAAATACTTTTTGTCTTTCTCTTCAATTTATGCATTTTCCTTGTGAAGCAAGAAGTACTTTTAGCTCTTTGGACCTGTCTAATCAATCAGTCTGAGAAGGACGAACTCTTTGGTTGAAGAACTTGCGAGGAGTTATGAGTAAGACTTACTTTGTTTCAATGGCCCACGAACTGAAAAGTTGTGAACCACTTATTTAAAACAAATTGTACGATGATGAATGGCTTTATTTCCTACTGGAGTGAATTATTTTCAGTGTAGTGCAAAGAATGGTCCAGTCCAAGTGGTGATTCACATGTTGTTTGGATTTGCAAAGTCGTCAAAATGGAAGACCAGAACCAGATTAGGGTCCAAGGGTTGGTTTGTCTGAAGTCACTGTTTGCAGGACTTGCTTGCCACTGTTGCCCATGTGCTTGGTCTTGGTAGTAATTGTTGGGTCTCTGTAAATTAAAAGACGATGGTCTCGACCTGCTCAATATGAAGAATGTTCTGGGATAACTTCTGGTATGATTTGGCAACATAAAAGTAAAATGGCTTGACAGGAAGCACACATTAGCGTGGATCTGACATAATTTACCCAAAGCACGTGGTCTTTTTCATAAATAGGTGTCCTGTACTGTGTCTTGTTCAAGGCAAGTTCATTCCCTCCAAGTCTGTTCCTTCTAGAACAACACATTGAGGCATTCACTGATCTGACACCCATATCGGCAGGCCCAATCATTTCCAAAACAGTTAGGGGTAGGGCCCTTGCTAAAGGGAATCTCAGTTGCAGTGATGAGGATGAGGTGTCTGTGGCTCTGCATCTAGACCCATGTTGTCCAGTCGCATCACAGGGTTGGCGGTTCAGTCCTTAATCTGTAGCGGAGCTGGGCGATATATTGATTATACCCAGTGCATCATGTGGAATGTATGAAATGTGTGTTTCACAAACACCAAGTATAATTTGTTGTGTGATGTTTTATAAGCCAGTGGCATGAGTGTGTCTTGCAGATATTATTAATATGTAAACTGGGGAGCTGTTAGTTTGTCTCACAGTGAATGAATTCTCACGTTTAATGGCGCTGCGGCAAACAGTTTAATTTTCTGCTAACTGCTAACAGCTAACTGCCGATCATAAGCTTCAAGTTCTCAGCAAAAACATTAACACTTCAGGTCTGAGACAAGCTGGGTACTTCAGAATAAAAGCACCAGAGGGGTTCACTTCGAATTTTTTCATTATAATAGTAATTCATTTGACTTTGTTTTAACAGTGTTTATTTAACTTTATTATAGCAACACATGATGTAACTTCATAACAAAACATGATTTAACTTTATTGTAATACCTGATTTAACTTAATTCTAACGATGCATGATTTAACTTTATTTTAACAATACTTGATTTAACTTAATTATAATGATACATTGTTTAACTTTATTATAACAATGCATGATTTAACCTTTTTATAACAATAGTTAATTTTTAGTTTATCATAACAAAACTTTATTAAAACAATAGTTGTGGGTTTTTTTTGTACTTTTAGTTAACTTTGTTGTAAAAGTCCTTTATTTAACTTCATAGTTTAGTATTTTAGTAGTCTGCAGTAGTTTAAAGGAGATTTTAGCATTAGTTATATATTGTGTATCCTAAAAGTAGCCTAAAAATATCGCAATATTATTCAATTCAGATCACTTCAGTATTGCTCAGCCCTGGTCCGTACACACGTTTAAGGAGTCCTTGAGCAAAACACTGATGTCTATGCCAGCAGTAGATGTACACACTGTGTGTGTTTGTGGGATAGTGTGTGTGTGTGTGTGTGTGTCTGTGTGTGTTTGAATCTATAATGGACAGTCCTCTATAGAAAATGTTCTGTCGTTGTGTCTCTCTGAAACTTAGAGATTGTCGTTAATTACTTCATCAATTGATTATTTATAAAAGCACTTAATGAGCTGTCAGACAGCCAACTGGCTCAACACCAACTCTTTACCTCTGCCGTGTGTCTGTTTCATGTCGTCTCTCTTCCTCTTGTCTACCTTCCTGTTGTCTGCGGCAACAAAGGAAAATGCTTTCTTTCTTTCTTTCTTTCTTTCTTTCTTTCTTTCTCTTTCCCTTTGTCAGATTTTTTTACTTGTTTCTTGGGGTGTCAAAATGTATTAAATTCTATTTATTACTATATATTAGGCGTTAAAGGTCATTAGATAGTCTTAAATTTGAATTTTTGAGGCCTTAATGGCCACAAAGATTTTATCTAATTTCATTTGAATTCATTTTTGTCAAAACGGGTCAAGCTCTCTAAACCTAATATTGTCTTTTTGCTTTATATGTGCATTTACCTGTTGGCAAAATTGGCAAAATTTGGTTAAAAAAATACCTTAAATAGATAATTAAAAGCATTACATTAAAGTGTCTGATACCTTAAGGAGTCTATATATCACATAGTGATAAAGCAGGTTTCAAATCTTCCATCAACCCTGCATCTGCCCTGCCATTGTGTCCTTGAGCAAGACGTTGACCCCTCATCAGCTGCAGGTGCTTGACCTTTGACCTCTGACCTCCTAAGTGAAGTGGCAGGCAGAAAGAGAACACATTTTCCCACTGGGAATCAGCTGAGCTGCGCACTAAGGACACACATACAGTGCGCACACGTTTCTGTTTGTCCTCATCTGTTTCAGGCCAAACAGGAACAGACATGTTGGATAAAAAGATAATTTAGTCAGGATCGGGTTTTGAATTCTCTCACTGCTTGTTTTTGTTTTTCCATCCATGTTTCTTGAACAGGTTTGGAGAGTTAAAAATAGACACTGTGATTTTTACAGCAGTTAGCGCTGGATCTATTTGTTGACCAGCGACTACTTAAGGAACACAGACAGCGAGGGTCCTCACTTGTAAATTAATACAGAGCTGTTTGTGCATCTGTCATCTTTTTAAGCCTCCATGTGTTTGTGTTTGTGTGTGTGTGCTTTATTTCCGTGCGTTTTCTGTGTCTTCGGCCTGTCACGACTCCGTGTTGGTCGAGGCGGCTCTCTCACTAACGATCGCTGGCAGTCGGCAGCATGTGGCAGTAATTAAATCAAAGGATATTGGTGAAAGAGAGACGGGGGGGAAACGCCTGCATGGTGACTATGCCAAAAAAAAAAAAAAAAAACAGTCCTGGTGGTTGAAAGGAAAATGGGAGGCTAATAAAACGAGTGTGTAAGAGACTCGTAAAGATCCGTCACCTGTGGAGAAATGTTTTTGTTCTCTGGCCTGAAAACCTGCATGCAATCACACATGCACACACGCACACACACACACAGTTCACACAACCTGGTATACACACGCTCGTGAGGGTTCTCACGTGTGCCGACAGACGTGCACAGACCGCCTCGTTATTCACTTGCACAGATGGGGAAAGCATGCAAACACACACACACACACACACACACATAAAGGTGGTACTCTGTGTGAACACATGTACACGCACATTTAAAATAGATTTGGAAGAAAGAGCTTTTATCTTTTAATTCAACAGGGGCAGATACATTTTATTACTACTATTATTATTAGTTATCAAGTTGACATTTTGGTTGATTTTTTTTTGGTTATTTTTTTACGATATATTTGACTTATTCTATAAAAATGGAAATGTTAATTTTAAGAGGCTGTTCTGAGACATTTTTGTCTTAAACCAGATGCAAAAAAAGAGTTAAATTTTTTAATGCAGCTTCTTCTTGGCTGTTTTTGTTGGATGTGTGTTGAAATGTTTCCATTTCTGTGTGTGTTGATATCAAAAGTATGACATCATAAAAACTGTGGCCTTTACATGAAAGTAAGTAAAAGCCTGATGAGCTATTTTAACCAGCAAACAACCAACCAGGAAAATATAGACATCTGCCCCCAGGCCCCAGACCCTTAGAGGGCCCAAAAGCCCTCAAAGGACCTCTAAGTCAGTATTTGATACAGAAAAATGACAGTATAACATCCACAATAGATGACTCGCACATGAATGAAACTGATAGGGACTGTCAATGCTGGATTTAAGGCCAATATCTGCAGATAAATGTCAGTTTACTTAAAAAGAAAAAATAAATGAATAAATTGACCTATTAACAATAAAGCTGTAAACTGTTAACCGCATATTAAAGGCTATGTTAAGTACTGGTTAACCTGGAGCCTATTTCCCATGTTTTTGTGTCTAAGTGACTCATAGGAGCAACAGTGTGACCAATCAGAGCATGTTCGCACTGTCTAATTTACGTCCATTAGAAGTGCTTGATTTTGCCATTGACATACTATATGGAAAGAACCTCTACAGAGATCGACCTTTTTGTTAAATCAAATCAAATCATTTATACAGCACATTTAAAAACAACCGCAGTTGACCAAAGTGCTGTAGAAAATAAAAGAATGACACACAAATATATAGCAATATTTAGAATAACACCAGTAAGAACAATTATATACTTAAAAAAGATTATAAAATCCTAAAACCACTACAAACAACCAAAGGCCAATGAAAACCTGTACCTTTTAAGATTTGTCTTGAAAGTCTCAGTGAAGGGGGAGCATTTGATTGGTAGCGGAAGGCTATCCCAAAGCTTTGGAGCAGCTACCACAAAGGTACGATCGCCCTTACCCATCAGCCTCGATCATGGGACAGTTAAAAGACACTGTTCTGAGGATCTAAGAGGTCGGGAGTTGGAGTAGGGGCAGAGAAGCTCAGCAATGTACTGGGTTGTCTGCCCATGTTTGGCCTTAAAAACAAATAAAAGAACCTTAACTTCAATCCTGTATTTGATAGGATGCTTTTCGTTTAACTAGAAAGAGCCTCGAAATCACCATCGCCATTTCCAACAGACTCCATTTACAGCAGCACCAAGGAAAGTCACTATCAAGATGCTCTTATATGCTGCTTCAGTAAAGGCATGTAGAAAATGACATTTTTTGATAATATATAATAAAAAAGAATGGAAAGAAAATGAAATTTCATGGTGAGAATTTTATTAAAGACATTGCTGTCACTAAATGATATGTAAATATGTGTTTTTCATAGGATTAATGGTGATGAGAATACGCTGTGTGTGCGCTGTTATGGAGCCCTCCGTGCTCTGAAAAGCCGCAGTGCGATTCGTTATTTCCTTCCTCTGATGGGTATTTCTCCTCTCAGACACACACACACTCGGTCCCAGACCTCTGGCTATTTCCTGTGTCAGGGGGGACATTATAAAGCCACATTATGTTCACTATGAGCCTCCATATTCCCCCATCACTGAAATCATCCAGTGTGTGTGTGTGTGTGTGTGTGTGTAAATGTGTGTGAGAGATGAGAAGAGCCTACTCAATTTCCTGGGAAAGGAGATGCGAAAGGCTGTGATATTACACACACACATATACACACACACACACACTCAGTGGATTAGTAATGATGCGTTTCAGACACAGATCATCAGTCTGGATGAAACATGTGAAACACAAACAAACAGAACGTACAGATGAGCTGCGGTATTGATCAGGAATCTGTATCTGTATCCGTAGAAGTTTCATCCTGGAACGTCTTGTCACTTCTCTGTTGTGTCTTCTCTCTTTAAGTCCTCAAGAGTTGTGACGGTTCTCTTTTAAAGTCCTGATTGTCTCGAGCATTTTGTTGACTCCCAAATGGAGCTGGTCACATCAAAGACTGCGGTGTTGCTCCTGGGATTTGTTCTGCTGAGTTCCTATTTGATTCCAAACGGTCCGTCACTGTGAGCGTATCCTGCTGCTGGTCCTGAAAATGCTCCAATCAGGTCCAGATATTGTGTCCAGAACGTTCTGTCACCTTTACAACGTTATTGTCATTTATTCATTGCCTGGTGAATCTCCTGAGCTTGTCTGATCTGCGTTGTGCCAATCAGAGCAAGAATGGGAAGGTTATCTTCCCTCACAGTTAGCGAGCTACATTTATGTTAAATAGTGATAGAAAAATGGCGGATGAGATGGACACAGCCATTCAGGTTGTTGTAAATCCACATCCAGCAATAACAAGCCTCACATCAATCAGCATGTTAGAATGAATTAAGTCAATCCAAATTTTGTTTCGCTCCAAACTGAGATGAAATGTAAAGGCATTTTATATAAAATGTTGAATGACATCTTAAAATAATTCCAAATGACTCACAAATCAAAATTAAATCATTTAAAGGTCCAGCGTGTCAGATTTAGTGCCATCTAGTGGTAAGGCTGCAGATTGCAATCAACTAAAACTTGTCCTGTGTGCCATGTGTGTCGGGGAACTACAGTGGTGGATGTGAAAACATGAATGGCCCGATCTAGAGCCGGGGTTTGATTTGTCCTTTATGGGTTACTGTAGAAAAATTGATATAGCATAGTATTGCAGTATTTTACGTGGCAATATTGTATTGATACACAGAAACCAAGTATCGATTTCTTAATCATATGAACTAATCATTTTGCAAATATGAATAAAACTTTGGTAACCCTCTATAATAGAGGTTCCCAAAAGGTCCTGCAGTGGGATCCAGATTTCTCCTTAGTCCTTAGTTCAAGGTCCACACAGCTTAATACATTTAGCGTCATACTTGTGTTGAGTTAGTCTGCTGTCTCTGCTAAGTTGCTGTCTGTTAGTCACTCAGTCTACAGCAGGAAATGGCACTGCTGGAAATTCACTGTACTTTAAAATAAAGTGTGTTTTTTTACAAACTACTCACGTCTTCAGGTCTAATTCTTCTTACGTGAGGGTGTGTTGAAATTGATGGAGGGGGTGGGGTTAGATGGGTGGCTGCACATCAAAGTCAGGCAGTGTGATTGAGGTAGGCTTCACGCTATGAGACAAACACCCCTTTTCTGGGATGGATGGATGGATATGGAGATGTCAATGAAATGAAAAGAAAAGCTCAAGATAGTGAAAGTATTTCCCATCTTTTCAGTTCTGACCAGCTGATAGTAGTTTTAGTTAAACACACACACACACACACACACACACACTATAACCTATATACAGTTACTGACACACTTGGTCTACTCTAAGACACATAGAACGAAACAGAATAGACACAGAGGGAAAACACACACGCACAGTCTTAGAGTTAATTCAGTGTAATTAGTGGTCAATTAAAGCGCTGTGACTTCACTGGCTGTCTGACTCTTTGATGTTGTGGCTCCTGGCGAGACCAGACGCCATCTTGAATTCATTTACAGGCCGCAGTGTAAACACGCCACACAACTGGACCGTCTGCTTCTTCTTCTCTTTTTCTGCTTCTTCTCTTGACTTTGTTTTTACTGATTTGTTTATTTTTCTTTAATTTGCAATTTCACTTCTTTTCCTTTTGGTGCAGATGCTGCTTCTTGATCTCCTCGTTTTATTGGTGCTTGTTTAACTTATTAACTACTTGTTAGCTTTTTTCTTTTCCCTCTTATTCTTTTAATCTTTTTTCTGCTTTTTCTTTTTTCTGATATCAATTTCTTTATCTTTCCTTTTTTATCCTCTTTGTTCCTTTCTTTACATTTCTCTAACTTTACTGAATATGCAGTGAAATAGCAAAAAATATAAATGTTCAGGGTGTATTTTCAATGGAAACTCACAGATTTTCTGATTTTTATTTTTGCTTTTTACTAGTTGTGGTTTGACTGGTTTTCTTCAGTTTCTTTGCTTCTGTATATTTTGTTTATAAATGACATTCACATGAATATCTTTGCATTAAATCACATTGTACTGTCTTTATATGAGCCTGAACAACATTTCCAACACTGACTGGACAATTGTCTGTTTATCTATTCTATAAAACGCTCTCCCATATTGTTTTTTGCCAATAGTTCTGCGCTTTGTGATTCAGGACTGTTACCAGCTCTATAAAATGAGTCATTTCAGGGTTTGAAGGCTCAAGTAAAAAACATACTCTGTGTCTGACCATATTTTCCTGGAAGCCATCATTGCTGGAGCTGAGTAAAAACATCAGCATCCTCGCTTGATGTTGAGCTGAAGCTTATTCAGCACTTTGACTCACTGAGGGTCACAGACTGCGGTCAATAACAGCTGAATAAAAAAAAAGGTCAGAAATCAATGAAAAGCTGTGAAATACGACGACGGTCATGTTGCAGCGCTGAATTGTTTGTGACTGAAGCTGAAGAGAGGAAGAGCTGCTAACTGGGTTACTGCTGGTGGAGAGAGAACCAGTAAATAATAGATAAACAGTCTGCTGCCTGTGAGAGGAGAGGAGAGGAAAGGAAAGGAAAAGAGGGTGTATGAGGAAATGTGAAAGGAAAGGAAAGGAAAGGAAAGGAAAGGAAAGGACGGTATATGAGAGGAGAGAGGAGAGAACAAGACAGGAGAGGAGGGTATATGAGGAGACCGGAGAGTAGAGGAGATTTTTTAAAGAGAAAAGGAAAGGATTGGAAAGGAAAGGAGGAAAGGCAAGGCAAGGAAAGAATGGTATATGAGGAAACAGGAGAGGAGAGGACAGGGGAGGAGAGGAAAGGAAAGGAAAGGAAAGGAAAGGAAAGGCAAGACAGGGAAAACAGGGTATATGAGAAAACAGGAGAGGGGAGGAAAGGAGAGGAGGGTATATGAGGAAACAGAAGAGGAGAGGACAGGGGAGGAGAGGAAATGAAAGGAAAGGAGGAAAGGCAAGGCAGGGAAAGAAGGGTATATGAGGAAACAGGAGAGGGGAGGAAAGGACAGGAAAGGAAAGGAGGGTATATGAGGAAACAGAAGAGGAGAGGACAGGGGAGGAGAGGAAATGAAAGGAGGGTATATGAGGAAGCAGGAGAGGAGAGGAGAGGAGAGGGGTAGAGGGTTTTTTAAAATAGAGGAAAGGAAAGAAGGGTATATAAGGGGACAGTAGAGGGGAGGAGTGGAGAGGGGCTTTTTAAAGAGAGGAAAGGAAAGAAGGAGAGGAGACAATGAGAAGAGAAGAAGGAGGGAACAGGAGAGGTGAAAAAAGGAGAGGAGAAAAGGAAACAGGAGAGAAAGAAGAAAGAGGAGAGTAGAGAAAGATACAGTAAAGGAGAGGAGGGAACAAGAGAGAAGATGAGAAGATGGAACAGGGGACTAGAAAAGAGAAAACAAGAAAGGAGAGGAGGAAAAAGCAGAGGAGAGGAGGAAACAAGAGGGGAGAGGAGGACACGGGAATGGATAGGAGAGAAAATGAGAGGAGAGTAAAGGAGGACACAAAAGGAGAGGAGAGGAGGAAATGGGAGAGGAGACAACAACAGAGGAGGGAACAAGAAAAGAGAGGAGAGGCAGAATAAAAGAAGACAGGAGAGTGCAGTGGATGGCTAGATAAATC